>NW_026652290.1:94248304-94269140 GCF_009828535.3 Hylobates moloch
GTGGCTCATGCCTGTAATCCCAGCACTTTGGGAGGCCGAGGTGGGTGGATCACGAGGTCAGGAGGTCGAGACCATCCTGGCTAACACGGTGAAACCCCATCTCTACTACAAATACAAAAAATTAGCCAGGCATTTGTGGCGGGCACCTGTAGTCCCAGCTACTCGGGAGGCTGAGACAGGAGAATGGCGTGAACCCGGGAGGTGGAGCTTACGGTGAGCTGAGATCGCACCACTACACTCCAGCCTGGGCGACAGAGCGAGACTCCGTCTCAAAAACATAAAAAAATTAAAAATAAATTTAAAAATTAGCCAGGCATGGTGATCGAGGCGCATAATCCCTAATACTCAAGAGGCTGAGGCAACAGAATCGTTTGAACCCGGGAGGTGGAGGTTGCAGTGAGCCGGGATCTCGCCACTGCACTCCAGCGTGGGTGACAGAATGAGACTCCGTATTAAAAAGAGAAAAGTCAAGTGCCCCCAGTATCACTGGGGCAGGGAAAGCAGCATGGGAGGAGCCACACGGCGCTCAGAGGGATGAACAGGGCACTCATCTGCATCTGGCCCAGCACCTCTGTGGCCAGGCACACCCCTCTTGCCAAAGCTGCCATTTGGGGTCGGATCACTCTCTGGGGTGGGGCTGTCCTGGGCCCTGCAGAGTGCTGATCAGCACTCCAAGCCTCCATCCACTCCACGCCAGGAGCGCCCGAGTCATGAATGTCCCCAGACATCCCCAGTGTCCCCTGGAGGATGGAATCGCCCGCAGTGAGCACCCAAGCTAGAGCGGCCCTCACATGTGTCCGAAGGCCACGTGCGCAGAGGGGCAGCTGCTCGTCCTATGTTTGCAGCAGCATTATTCCCCAGAACAGCTTGAGCATCCTGAGCTCCAGCCAGCGGGAGAGGGGCGCACAGGCCCGCTCACGGCTCAGCTGCACGGGGCAGCCAGGGGCAGCCAAGCAGAGGGGCCTCAGTGCACGCGGGAAACCAGCCCACTGCAGAGGATGGAAAATACAGTCCCAGCCCCACCAAGACGGAGGACAGGTCGGGGGCACAGCCCTCGGCGAGGAGGCCTTTCTGCCTTGGCCTCCAAATGGGATTATGGGGTGAGCCAAGTGTCGGGTCCGGTTTTTTTTTTTTTTTTTTTTTTTTCACTCTGTCACCAGGCTGGAGTGCAGTGGCACGATCTTGACTCACTGAGACCTCCGCCTCCTGGGTTCAAGCAATTCTCCTGCCTCAGCCTCCCGAGTAGCTGTGACTACAGGTGCGTGCCACCACGCCCAGCTAATGTTTGTATTTTTAGTAGAGACAGGGTTTCACCATGTTGGCCAGAATGGTTTCGATCTCTTGACCTCGTGATCCACCGCTTTGGCCTCCCAAAGTGCTGGGATTACAGGCGTGAGCCACAGCGCCTGGCCCTCCTGACAGATTTTCTGTCCGCGTGATCTATGAGCCACTGGGGAAGATGCATTGAAATTCCTGTACCTATGATGTCTGTGTTATAGTTATGGCATCTGTAACCCACTTCAAAATGATCCACTAGGAGCCGGTACAGTGGCTCACATCTGTAGTCCCAGCTGCTTGGGAGACTGAGGCCGGAGGGTCACGTGAGCCCAGGAGTTTGGGGTTGTCATGCACAGTGAATAGCCACTGTGCTCCACCCTGAGCAACACAGCAAGATCCCTTCTCTTAAACAATCCAGTCAGGTGAAGGTAAGTGGGGGGGTAGAAACGAGCAAAATGAACAAGATCAAACACAGCAGACGACTACTACAGAAGGTGACGGCTACGTGGGACTTACTTTTTTTCTTTTGTTTTTTTTTTGAGACAGAGTCTCACTGTCACCCAGGCTGAACTGCAGTGGTGCAATCTCAGCTCACTGCAACCTCCGTCTCCCGGGTTCAAGTGATTCTCCCGCCTCAGCCTCCCAAATGGCTGAGAGTACAGGCGCGTGACAGCATACCCAGCTAATTTTTGTGTCTTTGGTAGAGACGAGGTTTCACCATGTTGGCCAGGCTGATCTCTAACTCCCGACCTCAGGTGATCTGCCCGCCTCGGCCTCCCAAAGTGCTGAAATTACAAGCATGAGCCGCTGCGCCCAGCCTCTTTTTATTCTTCATTAATAATTTAAATCACTGGCCGGGTGCAGTGGCTCATGCCTGTAATCCCAGCACCTTGGGAGGCCAAGGCGGACAGATCACCTGAGGTTGGGAGTTTGAGACCAGCCTGACCAACATGGAGAAACCCCAGCTCTACTAAAAATACAAAATTAGCCAGGCGTGGTGGTGCATGCCTGTAATCCCAGCTACTCAGGAGGCTGAGGCAGGAGAATCACTTGAACCTGGGAGGCAGAGGGTGCGGTGAGCTGAGACCACGCCACTGCACTCCAGCTTGGGCAACAAGAGCAAAACTCTGTCTGAAAAAAAAAAAATAACAATAATAACAATTTAAATGACTACAAATTTCCATAATGGTAGAGCTTTTAAGTCTCCTATCATTGAACCTAGTGAAGTCAAATGTCCCTATTAAATGATACCACCATAGCCCTAACTCAAGGTCTCCTACAGTGCCTGGTAAAAGGAGAGACTTAATCTAAAACCCACTTGCTGTTTTTGGCAAAAGGGAAATCATTATCAGAAAAGTTAAAATGGGCCAGGCGCGGTGGCTCACGCCTGTAATCCCAGCACTTTGGGAGGCCGAGATCAGGAGATCGAGACCATCCTGGCTAACACAGTGAAACTCCATCTCTACTAAAAATACAAAAAATTAGCCGGGCGAGGTGGCGGGCACCTGTAGTCCCAGCTACTGAGGAGGCTGAGGCAGGAGAATGGCGTGAACCCGGGAGGTGGAGGTTGCAGTGAGCCGAGATCGCATCACTGAACTCCAGCCTGGGTGACAGAGCGAGACTCCACCTCAGGAAAAAAAGAAGAAAAAATAAAAAGAAAAGTTAAATTGGGGCTGTGTGCAGTGGCTCACGCCTGTAATCCCAGATATGATTTGGGAGGCCAAGACGGGAGGATCACTTGAGTCCAGGAGTTGAAGATCACCTGGGCAACATGGCAAAACTCATCACTACAAAATTTACCTCTAGTCCCAACTACCTGGAAGGCTGTGGTGGGAGGATGGCTTGAGCCCAAGAGGCAGGGGTTGCAGTGAGTCGAGATCGCGCCACTGCACTCCAGCCTGGGAGACACTGATACTCTGTCTCAAAAAAAAAAAAAAAAAAAAAAAAAAAAATGAGGTCAGGAGCAGTGGCTCAGGCCTATAATCCCAGCACCTTGGGAAGCTGAGGCAGAAGGATCATTTGAGGCTAGGAGTTCAAGACCAGCCTGGGTAACATGGCAAGAACCCATCTCTATAAAAATGTTTAAAATTAGCCAGGTATAGTGGTATACAGCCTATAGTCCCTACTACTTGGGAGGCTGAGGCAGGAGGATCACTTGAGCTCAGGAATTCGAGTCTGCAGTAAGCTAAGATTGTACGTGCCACTGTACTCCAGCCTGGGCAACAGAGCAAGACCCTGTCTAAAAAACAAACAAACAGGCCAGGCGCGGTGGCTCACGCTTGTAATCCCAGCACTTTGGGAGGCTGAGGCGGGCAGATCACGAGGTCAGGAGATCGAGACCATCCTGGCTAACACGGTGAAACCCCGTCTCTACTAAAAATACAAAAATTAGCCGGGCGTGGTGGCGGGCGCCTGTAGTCCCAGCTACTCGGAGAGGCTGAGGCAGGAGAATGGCGTGAACCCGGGAGGCGGAGCTTGCAGTGAGCCGAGATCGCGCCACGGCACTCCAGCCTGGGTGACAGCAAGACTCTGTCTCAAAAAAAAAAAAAAAAAAAACCAGCCGGGCATGGTGGCTCACGCCTGAAATCTCAGCACTTTGGGAGGCCGAGGCAGGCAGGTAACTGGAGGTCAGGAGTTAGAGACCAGCCTGACCAATATGGAGAAACTTCACCTCTACTAAAAATACAAAATTAGCCAGGCGTGGTGGCGCATGCCTGTAGTCGCAGCTACTCCGGAGGCTGACGCAGAATTGCTTGAACCTGGGAGGCGGAGGTTGCAGTGAGCTGACATCAAGCCAACGCACTCCAGCCTGGAGACAGAGCAAGACTCTGTCCCCCCCAAAAAAAAAAAAAAAAACAGGCCAGGCACGGGGGCTCATACCTGTAATCCCAGCACTTTCGGAGCCCAAGGTGGGTGGATCACCTGAGGTCAGCAGTTTGAGACCAACCTGACCAACGTGGTGAAACCCCATCTCTACTAAAAATACAAAAAAATTAGCTGGACGTGGTGGCACGGGCCTATAACCCCAGCTACTTGGGAGGCTGAGGCAGGAGAATCACTTGAACCCAGGAGGTGGAGGTTGCAGTGAGCCAAGATCATGCCATTGCACTCCAACTTGGGCAACAGAGCGAGACTCCGTCTCACAAACAAAACAAAAAAACAAACAAATAAAAACAACAACAAACCCCATAGCAAATGCACACATGTTCAAGCACTCTGGAAGCAGACAGGCTACCACAGGAGGGAAATTGAAGGTCAAGGCAGAGTGGCAGGTATTCTCCTTGCTTTTTGGGCATTTGGAATTTTGTAACATGAACATTGTACAAAAGCTAGGCTGGGCCCAATAGCTCATGCTTGTAGTCCCAGCTAGTCAGAAGGCCGAGGCAGGAGGATCACTTGAGCCCAGAAGTTTGATACCAGGCAGGACCCTGTCTCTACAAAAAAGTTTTTTCGATTAATAAAAATTTAAATATTGGGTGTGGTGGCAGGCGCCTGTAGTCCCAGCTACTTGGGAGGCTGAGGTAGGAGGATTGCTTGAGCCTAGAAAACAGAGGTTGCAGTGAGCCATTATCATGCTGCTGCACTCCAGCCTGGGCGACAGCAAGACCTTGTCTGTTTTGTTGTTTGTTTGTTTGTGTTTGTTTGTTTGTTTTGAGACAGAGTCTCGCTCTGTTGCCAGGCTGGAGTGCAGTGGCGTGATCTCAGCTCACTGCAACCTCCACCTCCTGGGTTCCAGCAATTCTCCTGCCTCAGCCTCCCAAGTAGCTGGGACTACAGACGTGCACCACCATCCCCAGCTAATTTTTGTATTTTTAGTAGAGATGGGGTTTCACCATGTTGGCCAGGATGGTCTCGATCTCTTGACCTCGTGATCCACCTGCCTTGGCCTCCCAAAGCACTGGGATTACAGGCGTGAGCCACCGCGCCCGGCCTTGTGGACCCTGTCTCCCTTAAAGGCAAAAAAAAAAAAAAAAAAGTCCAGATAAATACATATACAACTTGATAACTAAGTTTGCTGATTCCTTTTGAAAACTTAGACAAAGGGCCAAGCCTTTTGTCATGCCTGTAAACCCAGCACTTTGGGAAGTCAAGATGGGAGGATCACTTGAGGCCAGGGGTTCAAGACCAACCTGGTGAAAATAGCAAGAACCCATCTTAAAATGAAAACTTAAGACTAAAAGCTCACTGCATGCCCCCCCTCACCGAGCTGCCCACTTCCTACCCCTCGTGCCACATTCGGGGGATCTCTTTCAGGGTGCCGAACGCTGCCTAGCGGCACAGCAGGGCATATAATAAATGCCACCGGGTTTGGGGAGCAGTGCTTCTCCAACTTCGGGGATAGTAACCAGATGTTTAGGAGCCCAGCAAGGACCGTGTAAGCCTCGAAGCAAGAGGGACCTCCGGCCGGAAGAGAGAGTTCCTGCAGGGGCCTGACGGGACCTGGGGGGAAGGAAGTGAGAAACTGCTCTGCCTTCCTGAGGGGCAGCCACAGCTCCTGCTGGCTCGTCTCAGCGCCTCTGCGACAACCTCAGGTGCGGGAAAGACAGACAGACGGAGGGAGAGATGGGAGGAAGGAAAAACCGACGCAGGAGGATCCCAGACACAGAGGAGACAGAACCCACAGGACGGGGGGCGGTGGTGGCGTGGACGGCACCGCGAGGGCATCCCAGCATACAGGACGGGTGGAGGGCTAGTGACAGCGGAACTCTGCCCTTCTACCCGGCCGGGTCACCGCTGAGGACAGACCCTAGAGCAGCACTTCGGGGGTCAGTGAGGTCAACACGACCGCCACAAAGATACCACGATCACTGTCGCTGCCACTTTCCCTCTTGCGGTCTCAGGAGGGCACAGGGAGGCCTTTGGAGGCTGCGTCACCAGGGACGGCTCCGCCATGTTGACAGCTAAAAGAGGGGGCACGCTTGTCTTCTTGTGCTCTGAATTTCTCAGCTTTCAATTTATTTGTGTTTTTTTGTTTTGTTTTTTTTTTTGTGAGACAAAGTCTCGCTCTGTCTCCCAGGCTGGAGTGCAATGGTACAATCTTGGCTCACTGCAGCCTCAACCTTCCAGGCTCAAGTGATCCACCTACCTTGGCCTCCCGAGTAGCTAGGACTACAGGCATGCACCACCACGCTCGGCTAATTTTCATTTTTTGTAGAGACAGGGTCTTGCTACATGGCCCAGGCTGGTCTCGAACTCCCAACCTCAAGCGATCCTCTTGCCTCAGCCTCCCAAAGTGCTAGGATTACAGGTGTGAGCTACCATGCCTGGCCTCAATTTGTAACACAGTCACAATCGACAGACATAATCCACACACACAGGCTCCTGGGGCTCTTGGATCATTCTGGAAGATGTAAAGGGGTCCTGAGATCCGTTTGAGAACCCCTGACCTGGAAAGACTCCAACACAGCGCACGTAAGGATCTGTTCCAGCACATTCCATAGCAGCATTCTTCCTAGCCAGAAAACCCAGACACACCAACTGAGGCTGGATTAAAGTATGCAATCTAATTGACCAACTATGTCCACGGGCACGATTCTGGCCTGCACCTGTTTTGTTTTGGCTTTGGTTTTTTGTTTTTTTGTTTTTTTTTTTGAGACGGAGTCTTGCTCTGTCGCCCAGGCTGGATGGAGTGCAGTGGTGGGATCTCAGCTCACTGCAACCTCCACCTCCCAGGTTCAAGCGATTCTCCTGCCTCAGCCTCCTGAGTAAGTGGGACTACAGACATGTGCCACCAAGTCTGGCTAATTTTTGTATTTTTGGTAGAGATGGGGTTTCACCATGTTGGCAGGCTGTTCTAGAACTCCTGACCTCAGGTGATCGGCCTGCCTTGGCCTCCCAAAGTGCCAAGATTACAACCATGAGCCACTGGGACCGGCCATACCTGTTTTTATAAATTAAGTTTTAATGGAACAAAGCCACGCCCACCCGTTTACAGATGGTCTACAGCTGCTTTGGGGCCACAACAGCAGTGGTGAGTAATCCAACAGAGGGCGTGCCCTCTGCCAGGGAGCCCTCCTGGGGGAGGGATGCCACACACAGTGGGTGGGGGCTGGTGGTAGGGACCCTCCCTCCTGCAGCCAGAAGGGCAGGTCCCTGCAAGGGGCCGTCCGGTGGGGACACCTGAGGCATCACTGTAACAAGTGACCCTTGCAAGGCCATTCCTGGGCCACCGTTTCAACTGAGGCATCAGACTGACCTTAATCCTGCCTTTGAGGCATGGAAGTCTCTGAGCATATTTGTGGTTGTGACTGGTAAGGCAGGATGCTCTGGCGTGGAGTGGGTGGAGGCCAGGGACGCTGCTCAGCACCCTGCAGTGCCCAGGACGGTCCCAGCTAGAGGATGACCTGGCCCCAAACATCCACAGTGCAGAGCAGGAGAGGCCCTGTGCTAAGAGATTTATTTCACTTTCATTGTGAGCCTGGCACAGGGCTCACTCCGCCCTTCAAATCCATAACCTCTTGAATTCGCACTGCGCTGCAGCGTGGTGGGTATCAGCCCTGTCTAAAATCAGATGATGTGGGGGCTGGCGAGTCGCTGGCCAGGGACGCTGAAAAGATGATGTACGGTGCAGAGTGTTGTACCTGAGCAGGTTAAAGGTGCCGCAAAAGACAGCTATTGTTATTTTGATGTGCAGCCAAAAAAAAAAAAAAAAAGATTGAAGGCTGGGGGGCCGCAGATGCCTCTCCCATTGCCTAGGCTGGGCCATCTGCCCAAAGTCACTGCCCTCGATCAGCTCCCTGCATTCCTGTCCATCAGGCGACATCACTGTTACCCTATTCAGCCCAAGTGAGACCACCACGAGATCCTCCATATTCCAAGACAGACCCAACTCTGTTCTGCTCTGGGGTCTCCATCAACTTCACTGCAGACCTTGGGCTGCTAGGCCAGGTTTCTTTAAACAGGGAAAAAAAAAAAAGGACTGTGAACACTCTAGAACATTCTATAAGGACAACGGCCCATTTGCGCCCACCGGGAAGTGCGTTGCTTTCTATCACACTAGCCTGGGTGCCTGCAGACTTCACGCTCTGGGAGGTACTGCTGTGTGCCTCTGTCCCGCCTTCCTGCCACTGTCCAAACCTCCCTGCTGCCAGCTCACTTTCCCAGCCATGCAAGTGGGGAAATTGCATCACCTCTGTGGCCCGGAAGACAGATGCAACGACACGATCTCTTAAAAGCTACTGCATGGGGGCCGGGCGCGACGGCTCATGCCTGTAATCCCAGCACTTTGGGAGACCAAGGGAGTGGGGAGTGAATCACCTGAGGTCGGGAGTTCGAGACCAGCCTGACCAACATGGAGAAACCCCAACTCTACAAAAAATACAAAAAAAATTAGCTGGGCGTGGTGGCGCACACCTGTAATCCCAGCTACTCGGGAGGCTGAGGCAGAAGAATCGCTGGAACCCAAGAGGCAGAGGTTGAGGTAAGCCGAGATCACGCCATTGCACTCCAGCTTGGGCAATAAGAGCGAAACTCCGTCTCAAAAAAAAAAAAAAAAAAAAAAGCTACTGCATGGGAAACAGCCACAGGGTAAGGGAACTAAGAGGCGGTTATGAAGGTTACATAGGAACACGGAATCTTTCCATAACTACCAGAGCTGACCTGGGAGACAAAATTCAGTGTTGAGAGCCCAGTCCCAGAAACCAAAATCCCAGGTTCCAATCCCAGCTCCCTCTTCAGTCCGGGTGAGTTCTGGCAGGGCTAGGGCCAGGTGTCATCACTGCCAATATCCTGACAATTAAAAGCACAATGCACATGGCTGGGCGCAGTGGTTCACACCTGGAATCCCAGCACTTTCGGAGACGGAGGTAGGTGGATCACCTGAGGTCAGGAGTTCGAGACCAGCCTGGCCAACATGGTGAAACTCTGTCTCTACTAAAAATACAAAAAAATCAGTCAGGCGTGGTGCTGGGTGACTGTAATCCCAGCTACTTGGGAGGCTGAGGCAGGAGGATCACTTGAACTTGGGAGGTGAAGGCTGCAGTGAGCCCAGATCGAGCCACTGCACTCCAGTCTGGGCCACAAGAATTAAACTCCATCTCAAAAAAAAAAAAAATGCACAATGTACATGTCTAATTAACATAAGTGTTCCTGTCATTGTCACACTAAACTTAGAGATGTGACAGACACTATTGTATGACTCAAGTATTATGTTACAAATGAGGGGAGGTAGGGGTTTTGGGTTGCATGGATGTAGACATTTGTCAAAATTATTCAGTCTGTTTAACATCTGTTTCACTATAGACAAAGTTTTTAGGTCAGGCACCATAGCTCACACCTGTTACCCCAACACTTTGGGAGGCCAAGGCAGGAGGGTCACTTGAGCCCAGGAGACCACCCTGGGCAACATAGTAAGACCCCATCTCTACAAAAGATACAAAAACTAGCCAGGCATGGTGGTGCATGCCTATAGTCCTAGCTACTTGGGAGGCTGAGGCTGAAGGATTGCTTGAGCCCAGGAAGCTGAGGCTATAGTGAGCTGTGATCGTGCCACTGCACCACAGCCTGGGCAGAGTGAGATCCTGTCTCAAATAGGAACAACAACAAAAAATCAATGAGAACAGAACCAAAAACAAATACTGAGCTCTCGTTACTGATGGTGTGCTGCAGTAATTAGGGGAAAGGTGGACTGGTGTCTGCAACTTACTTTGAAATGCATCCCAGAAAGATGGATTGGCGGGCAGAGAGAGAGAGACACAGAGCGCTTCAAGATAAACCTAATACGTCAGAATACCGATAGTAAAATCTACATGGCAGGTGCGTCTAGGTGTTCTCCCATTCCTGCATGGTTGAAATGCAAAAGGTAAAACGCTGCTCAGTGGCTAGCATAGAGTGGACACTCAGCATGATCTCCTCTCCTGAACTTGGGGGCAGGAGAGTCCAACCCGCCATTGACCTACGCTGTGAACTTAGAAGGTCCTTGCAGGCTTCAGAAACTCTTTGTGAAATGAAGCCTTCTGTGCTCACCCAATAGGCTGAGCGGCAAATCAAAATCAATTTGGATGCCACAAAGGGAGCACGCATCGTAGGAGGAGGAAGAGAGCGCCAGGCGGAGCTCCTCTGTGGAGCCCGACCCTGCCTCTTCTCTGCACGCACGCGGCTTGCACCGTCGTCAACTCCCCAAGTTCTCCAGATCGCCTCCTCCCGGGGCAGGGCGGGTTAACTCAGATTCTTGAGACTCAAGTCATCATGTCTCTTACGGGAAGAGGGCTAAGGAAGGTCTCCTACGGCATGCAAGCCGGAGAAATTAATCATCAGGTCTCATCTGGAGTGAGCAGGCATGATCCTCCCAGCCCCCAAAAACCCCTGGCCGGGCGCGGTGTTTATTTTCCAACCTAGACACCAGATGGCAGCAGTACCCGGTTCAAAATCCAACAACAACACAGTGGGGTACACGCAGCTCAACTGACGACTTTTAATCCAGTTCCAGTAGTCTACGCCCGTCCCCACGGTCCAACCAACTCCAGCAGACGGGACCTACACCTTCGATCACACTGTCTCATCCTGCCGGGAAACCCCACTCACAGTAGGTCCCACAGTCCCCCACAAAAACACCAACCAAAGTAGCACCTCCACCCCCAGGTGCCAATGGAGGGAGCGCCCCAAATGTGGCAGCTATGAAATCAAAGGGGGACATTTTAAATGCAACGAGGGGCTGGAGAAAGAACAGAGAAAGAGACGAGGGCCGGTGGACCCCTCGGGGACCACACGCCCCAGGTCACCAGCAGCCGCAGCACAGCAGGCTCAGAGTGGCGGAAATTCCTGATTAGCAAGCGCCATCTCCAGACTCTGAATAAGCTAATCCAAATTTTTAGAAAAAAACGCTCTCAGGGTCTGATGCTTAACCGGTACAGGCTGTGAGCAATTGGTGGTGGATGTTTTAAAAAAGAAAACCTGGTCCCCTCCGTCCTAGCTACCGGATGGTCCTGGGCCTTTACTCGAAAATTCCTCAGCCTTCCGTCGGCCACCTCCAAAACTTCTTTCTCTAGCCATTATTTTGAGGGGGAGCTTTGAAAAAAGAAGTTTAAAAGCCCAGACCCTATAGATTCGAGGGCCAGCCGCCAGCCCAGCGTGTCAATCTGTGAGTCCTCCCTTTGTTCCTTCCTCTCGCAGGCATTTGAGGTTTCTGTGGACTTCTCCTTCCGGGAGAGGTGAAGTGGGACCGGACGAGGTTGTGGGGGGGAGGTGGGAGGGAGAAAGTATCGGCTGCTGGCTGCAGAGGCGCGGGGCCTGGACCAGGCATAGAACAAAGGTGCTGGCGGCGGGTGTACCTGTTTGCCCCTGTAGAACAGCCTCTGCAGGCCTGGCTCCACGTGGAACAGCTCCTGGATCTTCCGCCTCAGCTCCTCCACCTTGGTCAGCCTGGACAGCGAGTCCACCGTGTGGGTCTGCCTCCCGTCCATGGTCCGAACCTGGATCCACATGGTGTCGGCGCTGAGGGGAGGGACAGCAAAAACCCCAGATCAGTTTTACCAGCACCTCTAAAGCCATGCCATGCTCTAAGGAGTCGGGGTTGCTTTTGTCCGGCCTGTGAACACCAGGAAACTCCCAGGATGCCCTCCCAGTCCTCCTATACAGCCAGACCCCGGCCAGGGCCAGACACAGCAAATTAAGGACTTCAGGCATTAACGACTAGCCAAGTGTTGAAGATTGAGGAGGAAGGAGAATGAAAAGAGGGAATTGAAAGGAAAGCAAAAGGTCCAACCCATCCCTCCTTCCCCACGACCAGAGGAGGAAAGAGGCCCGGGCCAAGTGGCCGAGTTGGTTCGTTTACTCATTCATTCATTGATTCATTCATTCCTCGGATTCCTATTTACGGAAGAGGGAATCCCAGAAGTCCAGCGCGGGCTGGAACTTCAGAAGTCCCGGGGGAACTCAACCAAGTGCTACTGAGAGGGAAAAACCCCACCCGAGATCCGCGGACCCCGGGACCCCTAGGTGCCCGCGCCCCCGGTCCTTGCCGCCCCCCCCCCCGCGCGCGTGCGCGACCGGGCCCGCCCCGCGGTGGCCATGGCAACCGGCCGCCCCGTCCCGGCCACCCGCGCGCGCGCCCCGCGACTCACCTCGACCTCCAACCCCCGGCAGCTCGCGCCCCTCCAAACCCTGGACCCTCAGCGTCCCTCCCGCCCTCTCACCGGCCCGCGCGGGTCGCGCCAGCGAGCCCACGCCCACCCCAGCCTCTGGGACGACCGAGGGGGCCCCCGCTCGTCAAGTCCCGCCCCCCTTCACTTGAGCCGCCTCTTATTGGCTCCGCAGCACCCGGCCGCCCCGCCCCGCTCGCTCCCCATTGGCCCAGATGCGCCCGGGGAACTCAGGGCGCGCGAAATCGGGCTCGGGCGCGACAATTGAATCGCGGGGCGCCCCGCGCGCAGGCGCGGAGCCTGACATCCTCCCCGGCGGCTCGCCGGGCCCTCCCCCACCCGGCGCGCTCGACCCCCCGCCGGGCTCCGGGGACGCAGCGCTGGTCCCGGCTCCAGCCGGGTGTGTGCCGGGGAGCGACTCCCGAGGGTTAGGCGGAAGGGGAGGCCCTGGATCCCGGGACAGAGTGCGGGACACGCGTGCGCCCAGGCTGGCCGCGCGGGAAAGTTTTGCAAAGTTCCCGAGCCCCGTGCTCCCGGCCCGGGCTGGCACCCCGACCCGGCCCGCCCGCTCACCTCTCCGGTCGCCGCGAACAGCTTGTCTGCCTGCGCGCCTGGCCCGGCTGGGGATGGCGATGAAGCCGCGTGCGTGGCCCGGACCCCGCGCGGACTTGCGTGCGACCCGGAGCGCCCGCTCGGCAAACGCTGCCCGCCGCGCTGCCAGCTGCTCTGATTTTTTTCCCGCGAAAACTCGGCATTTGGGAGTTGCGGGGCCGCAGGAGGCCGTGCCGGGGGCGGGCGCCTGCCTCCTGATTGGCCGACGCAGTGGCGGGAAGCGAGAAAGAGGGTGGGGGGCGCCCCCGCCTCTGTCCACGGCGCCTCCGCCTAGCGGGCCACGGCTCCGCCCATCCCTGTGCGCTCTGCTGGGCGCGCCCAGCGTGCAAAGGGGCTGCGTGGCAGGGCCTGGTCACCCCCCGCAACGTGGACCCCCCCAGGAGCCCTGGGGACCCCCAGGGTACAGACTCCCTGACCTCTTAAGTCCAAGTCCGTTCGCAGCCCCCCACTCGCACGCATCGACTAGTAGGTCTAAGAAGGCCGGAATCAATGTGTAAATACTGCGAGGGAATGTGGGGGACCCCTAGGAGACCACCTGCACCCTGATGGCTCGCCTGATCGCCCCAAGCCCCACTGCCTGGCGTCAGGGCCTGCCAGGGCGCCCCACTCTACCCACCCGCAGGGCTTGTTTGCTGTCTTTTCCCGCCTCGTTTTCCCGCCTTCTCCAGGCTGTCCAGGCGGGCAGGGCTGCCCTGCCCCCTCCGCCCTGTCTATTCCACTCTGACCAGTCCTGGTGGGCACAGGAGTGACCTGTGCTGGGCACCTACAAAGCAGCTGGACAGATTGTTCAGAGCTGCAGAACCCAGCGGTGTACATGGCAGACCCAGTTGGTGGTCTCAGGGAGGGAAAATTCCCATCTGGGGGAGACAGGCAAGAAATGAATAACTAAAGCAGATAATTTCAGATGATTCCTTATAGGAGAGTGACCAGCAGCCATGTGGTGGGAGGCGGGCAGAGAGGTACTCCCTCACTGGGGCCACTGCGGTGGGCCTCTCGGAGAAGATGACATTTGAGCTGGAATTGGAGATGAGACTCCAAGGACAGATGGGTCTAGGAGGGAAAGTCAAACCCAGAGGCCGGAAAAGGCTTAGAGGTGTCCAGGGAGCAGGAAGGGGCTGGTGTGGTTGGGGCCCACTGAGCAAAGGGGAGGGGGAGTTGAGGTCAGAGGGGTGATATATAATACCTTGAAGGCCACCGGGGAGGACTTTGGTCTTTCTCTTGAGAGCTGTCAGCAGAAAAACGTTGAGTTCCCACTTAGCTTTTTACGTTTCTTCGTCACTCTATTAAGTCTCCTCTCTCTGGTCAGTGGCACTTCTGCTATGTCCTTAATATAGGAGACAGATCATGGCCCCCGAAGATATGCGTCTCTAGACCCCCACGTCCTCGCCCCCAGGATCTGTGAATACAGTGCCTTACACAGCTAAAAGGACTTTGCAACTTTGCAGGTGTGATTCAGTTAATGATTTTGAGTTGGGGAGCGTCTCCTGGGTGATCCAGGTGGGCACAATGTCCTTAAAAGGTCCTAATAAGTGAAAGAGGGATACAAAAAGGTCAAAGTCAAAGGATACGGGAAAGTGGAAGCAGGCTTTACAATGATCAGGCCAAGGACCGGGCGCGTTGGCTCACACCTGTAATCCCAGCACTTTGGGAGGCCGAGGCAGGCAGATCACCTGAGGTCAGGAGTTCGAGACCAGCCTGACTAACATGGAGAAACCCCGTTTCTACTAAAAATACAAAATTAGCCTGACGTGGTGGCACATGCCTGCAATCCCAGCTACTCGGGAGGCTGAGGCAGAAGAATCACTTGAACCCAGGAAGCAGAGGTTGCAGTGAGCCAAGATCGCGCCATTGCACTCCAGCCTGGGCAACAAAAGCAAAACTCAGTCTCAAAAAAATAAAAATAAAAGATCAGGCCAAGAGGCAAGAAAAATTGGCAGCCTCTGGTGGCTAGAAAAAGCAAGAAAGACTCCTAGAACCCACCCTGCCCCTAAAATTTATTTCAGACTTCTGACCTCCCAAACTGTAAGATGATAAATGTGTGGGCCGGGCGCGGTGGCTCACACCTGTAATCCCAGCACTTTGGGAGGCCGAGGCAGGCAGACAACTGGAGGTCAGGAGTCGCCAGACTAGCCTGCTCAACATGGTGAAACCCCATCTCTACTAAAAATACAAAAATTAGCCAGGTGTGGTGGCGGGCGCCTGTAATCCCAGCTACTCGGGAAGCTGAGGCAGAGAATTGCTTGAACCTGGGAGGCAGAGGTTCCAGTGAGCAGAGATCGTGCCACTGCACTCCAGCCTGGGCAACAGAGCGAGACTGTGTCTCAAAAAAAAAAAAAAAAAAAATTAGCTGGGCAGGGTGGTGTGTGCCTATAATCCCAGCTACTCAGGAGAATGAGGCAGGAGAATCACTTGAACCCAGGAGACGGAGGTTGCAGTAAGCCAAGATCGAGCCAGTGTACTCCAACCTGGGTGACAGAGCAAGACTCTATCAACAAATAAATGTGTGGTTTGCAGCCACTGAGTTTGTGGTCCTTTGTCATAGCAGCCTTGGGAAGCTCCTGCATTCTAATCCACGATGTCCAGATGGTGCTGTTCACTGTCTCCAACCTCAGTACACGATCAATGCTGCTGCACACAGTTCTAGACCCTCAGCCATCAGCCAGGTAGGACCCACACCACAGGTATGAGCAGGTCCACCTGAGGGTTTGAGACTGCTTGAGCTCTTTCAAAATGACAGCACCTGCTGCAGGAACCGAGCCTATTTCTATCAGAACACATCATCTGTTTGTAGCGCTGTTGCAAAAAGTCACCATGGCTGAAAGAGGGAATACATTTTTCTTTTTCTTTTTGAGATGGAGTCTTGCTTTGGTGCCCAGCCTGCAATGCAGTGGTATGATCTTGGCTGTCTGCAACCTCCACCTCCAGGGTTCAAGCAATTCTTCTGCCTCAGCCTCCCCAGTAGCGGGAACTAGAGGTCCACACCACAATGTCCGGCTAATTTTTGTATTTTTAGTAGAGATGGGGTTTCACCACATTGGCCAGGCTGGTCTCAAACTCCTGACCTTAGGTGATCTGCCCGCCTGGACCTCCCAAAGTGCTGGGATTACAGGCATGAGCCACTGTGATTGGCCAGGAATGCATTTTTCATGTACATGTGGTGAGGGGCACAGCCCAAGCACCTTGTATAACAGAAGTTAAGTGTCACAGAGGAGGTATCTAGCCCTCCCTGCAGAAAAGATACTGAGGGCTGTTGATTGAGGGCTCCAGTTCCCTAGTCATCTTGAGAAAATCAAAATTTCTCAAATTAGCTCAGGTTAATTGTCCAGCTGGGTGCAGTGGCTCACACCTGCAATCCCAGCGCTTTGGGAGGCTGAGGAAGGCTGATCTCTTGCACCCGGGAGTTTGAGACCAGCTTGGGCAACGTAGTGAGAACCTTGCTCTACAAAAAATAAAAATAAATGAGCCAGGCATGGTGGTGTGCACCTGTAGTCCCAGCTACTCAGGACACTGATGCAGGAGGACCTCTTGAGCCCAGAAGATCAAGGCTGCAGTGAGCCATGCTTGCGCCACTGCACTCCAGCCTGGGTGACAGAACGAGACTGTCTCAAAAAATAGTAATAATTGCTCAAGTTAATCATTTAAAAACATGAGTAACAAACTATTCCAGGCATCTCAGAAAAAAAGTTCACAAGTCACTTAGAGCAGGGGTGTCCAATCTTTTGGCTTCCCTGGGCCACACTGGAAGAATTGTCTTGGGCCACACATAAGATACACTAACACTGGCCGGGCACAGTGGCTCACACCTGTAATCCCAGAACTTTGGGAGGCCAAGGCAGGTAGATTACCGAGGTCAGGAGATCAAGACTAGCCTGGCTAACACGGTGAAACCCCGTCTCTACTAAAAATACAAAAATTAGCAGGATGTGGTGGCATGTGCCTATAATCCCAGCTACTCGAGAGGCAGAGGCAGAATTGCCTGAACCCAGGAGGCAGAGGTTACAGTGAGCCGAGATTGCACCACTGCACTCCAGCCTGAGCAACAAGAGCAAAACTCCATCTCAAAAATAAATAAATAAATAAATAATAAAATACACTAACACTAACAATACCTGATGAGCTAAAAAAAATTGCAAAAAAATCTCATAATGTTTTAAGAAAGTTTACCAATTTGTTGCTGGGTGCAGTGGCTCACACCTGTAATCCCAGCACTTTGGGAGGCTGAGGCGGGTGGATCACGAGGTCAGGAGATTGGAGACCATCCTGGCCAACATGGTGAAACCCTGTCTCTACTAAAAATACAAAAAAAATTAGCCGGGCATGGTGGCGGGCGCCTGTAGTCCCAGCTACTCGGGAGGCTGAGGCAGGAGAATGGCGTGAACCCAGGAGGCGGAGCTTGCAGTGAGCCGAGATCGCACCACTGCACTCCAGCCTGGGTGACTGAGCAAGACTCTGTCTCAAAAAAAAAAAAAAAAAAAAAGAAAGTTTACCAATTTGTGTTGAGCCATATTCCACCCTGGGCCACATGTGGCCCGTGGGTCAGGGGTCGGACAAGCTTGACTTAGGGAAACAAGAGGCCAATGCCCACAAAAGCTATCACATAAAATAATGCAAGATACAGCCAAGACAAGAAATAAGGCCTGCCAGGCTAGAGAATGGGTATTTCCTAGCCCCTCCTATGATTCAATGTCCCTCCCTCTCAGGCACCAGGCCACATGTAAATCAGGTGCCAGGAATAACTGCTAGAATGCAAAGGGCCTCAGTTTCCCTTTTGCAAAATGATACATTCTCAGAGGTCATTAAGTCATTCAACAAACTTTTATTGATTCCACCCCCCCACCCCCACTCCTGGCTGAGCCAGATCCTGCCTGGGTCATGCAGACATTGGTGGGCACAAAGTTCGCTTAGACAAGGTCTCACCCTGGAGGGACTTCCCATCCAATGGGGGAGATGCAGGCATAAAGAGAAATGTCAGCCAGGCGTGGTAGCTCACGCCTGTAATCCCAGCACTTTGGGAGGCCGAGCGAGGCTGGTGGATCACGAGGTCAGGAGTTCAAGACCAGCCTGGCCAAGATGGTGAAACCCTGTCTCTACTAAAAATAACAAAAATTGGCCAGGTGCGGTGGCTCACGCCTGTAATCCCAGCACTTTGGGAGGCCGAGGCAGGAAGATCACGAGGTCAGGAGATCGAGACCATCCTGGCTAACATGATGAAACCTCGTCTCTACTAAAAATACAAAAATTAGCCAGTTGCAGTGGCACATGCCTGTAATCTCACATACTTGGGAGGCTGAGGTGGGAGAATCGCTTGAACCCGGGAGGCAGCAGTTGCAGTGAGCCGAGATCACACCATTGCACTCCAGTCTGGCTGACCGTGAGACCATCTCAAAAAATAAAAATTAAATAAATAAAAATACCAAAAAAAAATTAGCCAGGCATGGTGATGGTGCATGCCTGTAATTCCAGCTATGCAGGAGGCTGAAGCAGGAGAATTGCTTGAACCTGGGAGGCGGAGGTTGCACTGAGCCGAGATCGTGCCACTACACTCCAGCCTGGGTGACGGAATGAGACTTTGTCTCAAAAAAAGAAAAAGGCCAGGTGCAGTGGCTCACGCCTGCAATCCCAGCACTTTGGGAGGCTGAGGCGGGTGGATCTCGAGGTCAGGAGATCGAGACCATCCTGGCTCACACAGTGAAACTCTGTCTCTACCAAAAAATTAGCTGGGTGTGCTGGAATGCACCTGTGGTCCCAACTACTCAGGAGGCTGAGGCCGGAGAATCGCTTGAACCTGGGAGGCAGAGGTTGCAGTGAGCCAAGATGGTGCCCCTTCACTCCAGCCTAGACTACAGGGTGAGACTCCGTCTCAAAAAAAAAAAAAAAAGAACCAGTAAAAAAGAACCAGTGATGGCCGGGCGCAGTGGCTCACACCTGTAATCCCAACACTTTGGGAGGCCAAGGTGGGTGGATCACGAGTTCAGGAGATCGAGACCATCCTGGCTAACACAGTGAAACCCTGTCTCTACTAAAAAATACAAAAAATTAGCCGGGCGTGGTGGCGGGCGCCTGTAGTCCCAGCTACTCGAGAGGCTGAGGCAGGAGAATGGCGTGAACCCAGGAGGCGGAGCTCGCAGTGAGCCGAGATCGCGCCACTGCACTCCAGACTGGGCGACAGAGCAAGACTCCGTCTCAAAAAAAAAAAAAAAACAAAAGAACCAGTGAGGACTACAGGTTTCCCAATCAACCACTCACCCTAAACAACAGTTTTGCCTCCTCTCCTGGCCATTGGGGTCCCCACTTCCTGGAACTCTGAGCTGAGTGATGTCATAGATGGATTACCTCACTAGGGCCAAGGAACTGGGAATTTCAGGGACATGGGGGAGGGAGAGGGATGTCTCTCTACCCCCCTCAACCCCCCATGTCTGCGGTGAAGTCGATCGAATTGGTGCTGCCCGAGGATGCAATCTACCTGGCTGGCTCCAGCATAAAAGGGCAGGTGATCTTAACCCTGAACAGCACCCTGGTGGACCCCATAGTGAAGGTGGAGCTTGTGGGAAGGGGTTACGTCGAGTGGAGTGAAGAAGCTGGGGCATCCCGCGATTATAGCAGAAATGTCATTTGTAACAACAAGGCAGACTACGTGCATAAGACAAAGACATTCCCAGTGGAGGGTAAGGACGAGGCCAACAGCCACCCCTAGCCATGACAGGAACCTGGGTCTGAAAATAAACACATCCAAGAGTCAATCAACAAACCTCCAGGGCTATCAGAAATAGGGAGTGGCCTGATTTCTCCCTAGGAGGGAAGCCATGTAGAACAATGACCATCAGATACACAAAACACGAAAATAAAAAGACATAAGGGGCTGATCAGAACCCAGATATTCAAAATAAAGTTTCAAAGTAGTCACCTTGGAAAATGCTCAATCCAACAACTGCCTTTGAGAGGCCCCTGAGAAGTCTTATTCGTTTACAGATAAGTTTCACTCTGACAGCAAAACCCCAGGAGACAAAGTAGGCAATCCTGTATTCCTGGGGAGACACAGTGGAGGTAGGCCAGGCACAGTGGTTCATGCCTGTAATTCCAGCACTTTGGGAGGCCGAGGCAGGTGGATCACTTGAGGTCAGGAGTTTGAGACCAGCCTGGCCAATATACAGAAACTCCGTCTCTGCCAAAAAATACCAAAGAACTAGCTGGGTGTGCTGGCACATGCCTGTAATCTCAGCTACTTGGGAGGCTGAAGCAAGTGAATCACTTGAACTCGTGAAGGGGAGGTTCCGGTAAGCTGAGATCGCGCCACTGCACACCAGCCTGGGTGACGGAGCGAGATTCTCTCTCCAAAAAAGAAAGACAGTGGAGGTAGAAGAGCAAGGGAGACCTTCCAGGGAAGGAATAACTAGTCCCCAGTTCCACCAGGTCGGATCTGAAATCCGAACAAATGTCAGAGAGTCTGCTGAGCTGTCGGGGGAATTATATGTCTTTTGCAAAATGTGTTTGTGGAGATATTCCCGGGTATTATGCAGTCAAGCAGAACACGTGGCCAACACTTGACTGAACAAAGTGTAATTTAATTTAATTTATTTATGTATTTGTTTATTTGTATCTTATTTATTTATATATCTATTTTTTGAGACACAGTCTCGCCCTGCTTCCCAGGCTGGAGTGCAGTGGCGCCATCTCGGCTCACTGCAACCTCCGCCTCCCGGGGTTCATGCCATTCTACTGCCTTGGCCTCCCGAGTAGCTGGGACTACAGGCACCCACCACCACGCCCGGCTAATTTTTTGTATTTTATTAGAGACGGGGTTTCACTGTGTTTGCCAGTGTGGTCTCGATCTCCTGACCTCGTGATCCGCCCGCCTTGGCCTCCCAAAG
>NW_026652290.1:94269240-94274796 GCF_009828535.3 Hylobates moloch
CTTTTTTTTTTTTTTTTTTTTTTGAGATGGAGTCTCGCTCTGTCACCCAGGCTGGAGTGTAGTGGCGCGATCTTGGCTCACTGCAAGCTCCGCCTCCTGGGTTCACGCCATTCTCCTGCCTCAGCCTCTCCGAGTAGCTGGGACTACAGGCGCCCGCCACCACGCCCGGCTAATTTTTTTTGTATTTTTAGTAGAGATGGGGTTTCACCGTGGTCTCGATCTCCTGACCTCGTGATCCGCCCGCCTCGGCCTCCCAAAGTGCTGGGATTACAAGCGTGAGCCACCGCGCCCGGCCATCCCTAAAAATCTTTAACAGCTCTATTGAGATAATGGTTCAGATAATATAAAGGTCACCCTTTTAAATCATACAGTTCAGTGGTTTTATTTTACTGTGTTGCTTTTGAGACAGTCTCGCTCTGTTGCCCAGGCTGGAGTGCAGTGGCAAGATCTCTGCTTACTGCAACCTCCCCTTCCCGGGTTCAAGCGATTCTTCTGCCTTGGCCTCCCAAGTAGCTGGGATTACAGGCACGCACCACCATGCCTGCCTAATTTTCATATTTTTAGTAGAGACAGAGTTTCACCATGTTGGTCAGGCTGGTCTCGAACTCCCGACCTCAGGTGATCCACTTGCCTCGGCCTCCCAAAGTGTTGGGAGTACTGGTGTGAGCCACCGTGCCCGGCCAGCTTAGTGGTTTTAGTGTAGTCAATACAGTTATGCAGCCATCACCACCATCTAATTACAGAACTTTTCCATCCACGCAAAAAGAAACCTCACACCCTTCCACAGTCTTGCCCTGTGTCCCTCCCCCAGCCCCTGCAAGCCACGAATCCTGTTTCTGTCCTTATGGATTTGCCTGTCCTGGACATTTCATATAAATGGAATTATACAGTATTCTTTTGTGTCTGGCTTCTGTCACTAAGGATGGAATTTTCGAGGTTCATCTGCATTGTAGCCTGTGTCAGAGCTTTATTCCTTTTCATGGCTGAGTAATATTCCACTGTACAGATGGGCCACCTTTCTATAATCCCCGTTTGACTTGTTTTAAGACATAGTCTTGTTCTGTTGTCCAGGCTGGAGTGTGGTGGCATAATCTCGGCTCACTGCAACCTCCACCTCCTGGGTTCAAGTGATTCTCCTGCCTCAGCCTCCCGAGTAGTTGGGATTACAAGTGTGCACCACCATGCCTGGCTAATTTTTTTTGTATTTCTGGTAGAGACAGGGTTTCGCCATGTTGGCCAGGCTGTTCTCGAACTCCTGACCTCAAGTGATCTGCCCTCCTCGGTCTCCCAAAGTGCTGAGATTACAGGTGTGAGCCACTGTGCCTGGCCTATATTGTTTTTTATTTTTAAGAGACAAAGCCTCACTTTGTAACCCAGGCTGGAGTACAGTGGCATGATCATAGGTCACTGCAGCCTCGACCTTTTGGGCTCAAGGGATCCTCCTGCCTCTGCCTCCCAAAGTGCTGAGATTACAGTCATGAGCCACGAAGCCCAGTCCCCATCTGCTTTTTTTTTTTTTTTTTTTTGAGAGTCTCCATGGCCCAGGCTGGAATGCAGTGGTGTAATCTCAGCTCACTGCGGCTTCCTCCTCCTGGATTCAAGCGATTCTCGGGCTTCCCCCTCTCGAGTAGATGGGACTAAAGGCATGCACCACCACACCTGGCCGATTTTTGTGGAGACGGGGTTTTGCCGTGTTGGCCAGGCTGGTCTCGAACTCCTGGGCTCAAGTGATCCTCCTGCCTCAGCCTCCCAAAGTGCTGGGATTACAGCCACTGTGCCTGGCCTCCCATTTCAATTTGTTAATGCAGCAGACCAACCCATAAGAGGGAGGGGCACCTATTGAAGCATTGAACATTTTTGCACTCCACACCTTGCCTGTCTAGAAAGATTGATGGAGACCAGTCAGAAATTGAGCATTTGGCCTGCTAATTGGGGATTCCTTGACGTCTGAAAGCCAAGCCAAGCCTCTTGGTCTTGTTTAGGGGGAGGTCCCCAAGCATTCCCTGCCCCAGTCCTTTGTGAGATTTGCATCTGACTGCAAAGGATGGAAGAAAACCAGGGCAATTAGGTGAGTGTTCCCTAAATTAATCTGCCTATTAAAATATTCTAAAGAGCATTTCCTTCCTTTTTGGAGGATGAGGACTTCTACTTATCTGACAGCAATTCTAGTGTGTTTTTAACATTTTAATATGAAGAGTTTCCAAAATTTGGAAAGAATCGGATTTGGAAAGAATCGGATGGTGAACCCGCAAAGAGACCTACCGTCTAGATTCTATGATCATGTTAAGTTTTTCTCATAGTAGGTGGCATTAAAACTTTGTCTAAGCAAAATAAAGTGGAGAACCCATTTGGGTTCCTTGGTTAAAAACATTTATATTGTCTGTGAAATCTAAACACCCCCACTGTCTTAGAGAATATACTTGGAAGTAGAACAAAAAGCCCAATGTATGTGGTATGTGGGGTAGGGACTCCTTCCCTTCATGATTGCACTTTTTTTTTTTTTTTTTTTTTGAGACAGGGTCTCATTCTGTTGCCCAGGAGTGCAGTGGTGTGATCATGGCTCACTGCAGCCTCGACCTCCTGGGCTCAAGTGATCCTCAGCCGCCAAAGTAGCTGGGACCACAGGCATGTGCCCCCACAATCAATTCGGTTTTTATTTTTAGTAGAGAAGAGGTCTCGCTGTGTTGCCCAAACTGGCCTGAAACTCCCGGGATCACGTGATCCCACCTTGGCCTCCAAAGGGCTGGGATTACAGGTATGAGCCACTACACCCAGCCTGTTTTTAAATTTTATTTTTACTTTTTATTTTGAGACGGGATTTGACTCTGTCACCCAGGCTGGAGTGCAGTGGTGTAATCAACGGCTCACTGCAGCGTCCACTTCCCTGGGCTCGGGTGATCCTTTCGCCTCAGCCCCCGAATAGCTGGGATTATAGGCGTGTGTCACCACGCCCAGCTTTTGTAATTTTTTTTGGTAGAAACGGAGTCTTGCTATATTGCCCAGCCTGTTCTCAAACTCCTGGGCTCAAGTGATCTGCCCGCCTCAGCCTCCCAAAGTGCTGCGATTCCAGGCATGACCTAAAATTAAATCTCAACTCCATGTGGAATATATGAATATGGTCCCGTAAGAATTTAAAACACCTAGAGCTGCTTAAATTCTCCTTTGACTTCTCTTTCTACCAGCGTGCAACTTTCCTTCTCTCCCCAAGGATTAAATTAGTTTCTTCAGTTTAGGAGTACCTTTTTCTGTGCATTGACAAGCTTGTGTGCTCTTAAAAACCTCACGATACCGGTTTCTGTGTGTGTTTCCATATTTATTTTATTGAGTACAGGATTCTGGACCCCTAGCTCAGCAGTTGGGAGATACTTCATGATTGCATACAGATCGGCCTTCTCTTTTTTTTTCTTTTTTCTTTCCTTTCCTTTTTTGAGACAGAGACTCACTCTGTTGCCCAGGCTGAAGTGCAGTGATCTCGGCTCACTGCAACCTCTGCCTCAGCCTCCGCAGTAGCTGGGATTACAGGCATGCACCACCATGCCTGGCTAATTTTGTATTTGTTAATAGAGACAGGTTTTTGCCATGTTGGCCAGGCTGGTCTCGAACTCTGGACCTAAGGTGTTCCACCCGACTCGGCCTCCCAAAGTGCTGGGAGTACAGGTGTGAGCCACCGCGACCGAGCCACAGCACGAGGGCTGGCCTCCTTTTCAATTGCTACATAGTAAGTATTCCAGAGTACTGATTGCTATTAAGTTACTTCTCTAATCCCCCACTGATGGATATTTAGTGAAAACATTGGAAACAGTTGCAGACAGCCCTGCCGCCCGCATTCTTGAATTGTGTAAGCTCCAGACCTTTTCTCTGGGTACATCACCTCCAGGAAGAACTGCCGGCTGGGTTATAGGGTGGATGCACTTAGAATGTGACATTAGAAAATGTCAAATTGCCCAATTTACACTCCTGCCAGTCCAAATGGGGACATGCCCACAACCCTGCGTGGTCCAGTACATAATGCTCATTTCGTGAAGTCACAGGGTCAAATCTTTCTCCGTGCCTCATCCCACTTACTCCTTGCAACATTCTCAAGAGGCGGGTAGAAGGGGTGTGGCCACTACCGTCATATCCATTGCACAGTTGGAAACAGACTCAGCGAGGTTACTTTGCTGGAGGCCAACCACAGTGAGGCATGGGGCCCGGCTTAGCTTTGAACCCAGGTCAGAAAGCACCAAAGCTCATTCTCTCCCATACATTTTAGGGAACTCGGGGAGAGGGACCCTAACTATTCGGAAGGCCTTGCCCCTTGGCAAAGGTTTGTTGATTGCGATGGGAATAGATCTGCGGGGGCGGGGTGGAGGCTCTTGCTGCTTTACCCTATGTTCTCGGTTCTCCTCCTTTGCAAAACGGATCGCTACGTCTCCTTGCTTGGCACTTTGCAAATTGGGGAACTCTACGCCCACATTCCGGCCACGGGTTTCGAACCTCCAGCCTGCACGTTCCCGGCCGGTGCTGATGCTGTGCTGGGTCTCACGTACTCAGCCGCCGCCTGATAACCAGGGCGGGGCCCGGAGCGTGCGGGCAGTGATTGGCACCCACCCCAGCCTGTCCGCGCCTCAGGCTGGCCCCTCAAGCCAATGCTGGCTCCTCTCTGTGCGGTCGTCGGGCGGGCCCTGAGGCTCCCTTGTCAATCCGAGGCCCAGCTGCCGTCGGGTTGGTCGCGGCAGCCTTGGCTGGCGTGCGCCCCCTCCAATGAGAACGGAGCCGGTCAGCGGGCACGTGGGTGGGCGCCGGCGTGTCCCCGCCGGTCTGCCAATGAAGAGGCGAGGCCGGCGTTTGTCCCCGCCCAATCGCGGTGCGCGTTGGGAGGGCCGTGCGGTGTTGATGGGCCCGGCGGAGGGGAGGGGCGGAGCTGTCAGCTCCGGCCAATGGGCGCTCGGGCGTGGGTCTGGCAGCCAATGGCAGTCGGGGCGGAGCTGGCGCGCGGCCTTATAAGCCCCCCCTTGAGCGCTCGCGGAGGGCTCGGTCGCCAGCAACCGAGCGGGGCCCGGCCCGAGCGGGGCCTGGGGGTGCGACGCCGAGGGCGGGGGAGCGCGCGCCGCTGCTCCCGGACCGGGCCGCGCACGCCGCCTCAGGTGAGCCCACGGGGAGGCCGCCCGGCCGTGTCCGAGCGCGGACCCCGGCGCCATGGCCGCCCCCGCGTCGCGGCTCGGGGCTGCGGGCGCGCCCGGGACTCGAGGCCCAGGCCTCGGGCGCGGCCTGCTCGGGCCGGGCCTCGCGCTTTGTCCGGGCCGGCGGGGCGGTTGGGGGCGTGTTAACCGCCCGGCCCGGGGGCGCCCGCTGGTTTTCGGGCGGGGGCGGCGGGGCCGGACAATGGCGGGGCGCGCCCAGGGGCGGGAGCGGGGGCCCCTTCCCGGGCCGGGGGCGCGCGGGGGCTGGGCGCAGACGGCCCCGGCGCCCCGCACAAAAGATGACAGCGTGGGTGGCCCCGGCCGGGCCCTTTTATCACCCAGGACAACCCTCAGCCTATTATTATTATTATTTTTTAAAGAAAGCAAGAAAAAG
>NW_026652290.1:94274806-94282714 GCF_009828535.3 Hylobates moloch
TTGGCAAGGCTGGTCTTGAACTCCCGACCTCAGGTGATCCACCTGCCTTGACGTCCCAAAGTGCTGGGATTACAGGCGTGAGCCACCATGCCAGGCCAACTTCTTTTTAGAAAAGAAACAAGGGCAGAAACTAAGCCAGTGGTTTTCAACTGTGGCTGTTTTATCCCCATAAGGGACATTTGGCAATGTCTGGAGACATCTGTGGTTGTCTCAACTTGGGGGGTGCTCCTGGCATGGAGTGGGTGGAGGCCAGGGACGCTGCTCAGCACCCTGCAGTGCCCAGGACGGCCCCACCCAGGAGAATGGCCCAAATGTCCACTTGTCAAGGGGGAGACACGACCCTGGGGAAAAGCCAAGAAGAGGCCCCACAGGGTGACCCTCAGGGTGGGAGAGAGGCGTGTACACTCGGTAGCCCTCCAGCACTGACCTTGGAGCTCTCAGACAACAGAGGTGGTGGCCTCAGTCCAGGAGAAGGAAGGGCAGTGCAGCCTCCGCTTGGCTGAGTGCAGGACTCATTCTGGGTCCCCTCCCGAGTCCAGGTGCAGAGGCGGAAGTTGAGGTGGGAGGAGGGAAGTTGGCCAAAGTCACTTCACCTCTCCAGGGAGTCATTTGTCATCAGAGCATTGGGACAGGACGACAAATGTCAGAGGGCTGGCATTTTTTTTTCCTTTTTCTTTCTTTTTTTTTTCTTTTTTTTTTTTTTGAGACGGAGTCTCACTCTGTCACCCAGGCGGGAGTGCAGTGGCGCAATCTTGGCTCAATACAACCTCTGCCTCCCGGGTTCAAGTGATTCTCCTGCCTCAGCCTCCCGAGTAGCTGGGATTAGAAGTGTCCACCACCACACCCAGCTACGTTTTGTATTTTTTAGTAAAGACGGGGTTTCAACGTGTTGGCCAGGCTGGTCTTGAACTCCTAACTTCAGGTGATCCGCCTGCCCAGGCCTCCCGAAGTGCTGGGATTACAGGCGTTAGCCACCGCTCCTGGCCGGTACCTCTATTAAAAAAAAATGTAATAGCTCAGTTGGAAATAAAGGGACACTGGTAGCTCTTGGCAACTCCTGATACCTCCTTCAGGACCAGGACAGAACTACCGGCTTTGTCTTGAGTTAGGGCAGCGGGTTCTTTCACACCTGCAGGGTCCTAACGCATGCTACGAATTTTCGAATAAGACTGCAGGGATTTAGAATGAAACCAGATTCAATTAACCTTCAGGAGAGGAGGGGCAGCTCCAGCTGCTCCTGAGAAGGCTGAAGCCCAGAGGCAGAAAAGTGGGAGGTGAGGTCAGAGGGGGTCCAGGGTCTGCCTGAGTTCCCAAAAAGGAAACATACCTGACTTCCTGCAGTATGTTTTTCTTCTTCTTCTTCTTCTTTTTTGAGATGGAGTCTCGCTCTGTCGCCCAGGCTGGAGTGCAGTGGCGCGATCTCGGCTCACTGCAAGCTGTGCCTCCCGGGTTCATGCCATTCTCCTGCCTCAGCCTCCCGAGTAGCTGGGACTGCAGGTGCCCACCCACCACCACGCCCGGCTAATTATTTTTGTATTTTTAGTAGAAACGGAGTTTCACCATGTTAGCCAGGATGGTCTCAATCTCCTGACCTCGTGATCCACCCGCCTCGGCCTCCCAAAGTGCTGGGATTACAGGTGTGAGCCACCACACTGGCTGTCTTCTTCTTCTTCTTTCTTCTTTCTTCTTCTCCTCTTTTTTTTTTTTTTTGTAGACAGAGTCTTGCTCTGTCACCCAGGCTGGAGTGCAGTGGCGCTATCTCGGCTCACCGTAACCTCTGCCTCCCGGGTTCACGACATTCTCCTGACTCAGCCTCCCGAGTAGCTGGGACTACAGGCACCCACCACCATGCCAGGCTATTTTTTTTTTGTTTGTATTTTTAGTAGAGATGGGGTTTCATCCTGTTAGCCAGGATGGTCTCAATCTCCTGACCTTGTGATCTGCCCACTTCGGCCTCCCAAAGTGCTGGGATTACAGGGGTGAGCCACCGCACCCCGGTCTTCCTTTTTTTTTTTTTTTTTTTTTTGGAGGCAGGGTCTCACTACGTTGCCCAGGCTGGTCTTGAACTTCTAGGCTCCAGTGATCCTCCCCCCTTGGCCTCTCCAAAGCGCTGGGATTACAGGTGTGAGCCACCACACTGGCTGTCTTCTTCTTCTTCTTTCTTCTTTCTTCTTCTCCTCTTTTTTTTTTTTTTTTAACAAAGTCTTTGCCTGTTCCCCCGGGTGGGGTGCAGGGCTGGATCTCAGCCTCACTGCAACCTCAGTCTCCCAGGTTCAAGTGATTCTCCTGCCTCAGCCTCCTGAGTAGCTGGAATTACAGGCGCGTGCCATCACACCTGGCCAATTTTTGTATTTTTAGTAGAGATGGGGTTTCACCACGTTGGCCAGGCTGGTCTCGAACTCCTGACCTCAGGTGATCCTCCTGCCTCGGCCCCCCAAAGTGCTGGGATTACAGGTGTGAGCCACTGTGCCTGGCCATATATATATATATATGTAGTGGGTTGCAAAAATCGATTTGGTGGAATACAAGCATTTTCTTTTCTTTTTTTTTTTTTTTTTTTTTTTCTGAGACAGAGTCTCACTCTGTTGCCCAGGCTGGAGTGCAGGGCTGGATCTCAGCCTCACTGCAACCTCAGTCTCCCAGGTTCAAGTGATTCTCCTGCCTCAGCCTCCTGAGTAGCTGGAATTACAGGCGCGTGCCATCACACCTGGCCAATTTTTGTATTTTTAGTAGAGATGGGGTTTCACCACGTTGGCCAGGCTGGTCTCGAACTCCTGACCTCAGGTGATCCTCCTGCCTCGGCCCCCCAAAGTGCTGGGATTACAGGTGTGAGCCACTGTGCCTGGCCATATATATATATATATATTTTTTTTTTTTTTTTTTTTTTTGAGACGGAGTCTTGCTCTTTCGCCAGGCTGGAGTGCAGTGGCGCGATCTCGGCTCACTTCAACCTCCGCCTCCTGGATTCCAGCGATTCTCCTGCCTCAGCCTGCTGAGTAGCTGGGATTGCAGATGCTTGCCACCACGCCCAGCTAATTTTTGTATTTTTAGTAGAGATAGGGTTTCACCAAGTTGGCCAGAATGGTCTTGATCTCTTGACCTCATGATCCGCCCGCTCAGTCTCCTGAAATGCTGGGAGCGCCTGGCCATATTTTTATAAAATGAAAGAATAGGCAAGAATCTAAATAGGCAATATCAAAAAATAAATTTAGCAGGTTGCAACCTTTTTTTTTTTATATTAAGATAAAAGAACAGAACAGGCAACAAGGAGAATAAAAATACCAGAAATAACAATTTGCTATGTTGCAATCAACTTTTTAAAAATAAAAGCAGGCTGGGCACGGTGGCTCATGCCTGTAATCCCAGCAGTTTGGGAGGCTGAGGCAGGCAGATCAGCTGAGGTCAGGAATTCGAGATCAGCCTGACCAACATGGTGAAACCCCGTCTCTACTAAAAATACAAAAATTAGCCAGGCGGGCCAGGCGCGGTGGCTCACGCTTGTAATCCCAGCACTTTGGGAGGCCGAGGCAGGCGGATCACGAGGTCAGGAGATCGAGACCACGGTGAAACCCCGTCTCTACTAAAAATACAAAAAAATCAGCCGGGCGTAGTGGCGGGCGCCTGTAGTCCCAGCTACTCGGAGAGGCTGAGGCAGGAGAATGGCGTGAACCCGGGAGGCAGAGCTTGCAGTGAGCCGAGACTGCGCCGCTGCACTCCAGCCTGGGCGACAGAGCGAGACTCCGTCTCAAAAAAAAAAAAAAAATTAGCCAGGCATGGTGGCAGACACCTATAATAATCCCAGCTACTTGAGAGGCTGAGGCAGGAGAATTGCTTGAACCTGGGAGGCAGAGGTTGTAGTGAGACAAGATTGTACCACTGCACTCCAGCCTGGGTGACAGAGTGAGATTCCATCTCAAAGAAAAGAAAATAAATAAAATAAAAATAAAAGCAAAGAACAGGCAATGTCAGAAAATATAAATTTTGTGAGTTTCAGTGAACTTTGTTTATTAAATCAATGAATAGGGCGAGGCATGGTGGCTCATGCCTGTAATCCCAGCACTCTGGGAGGCTGAGGTGGGAGGACTCCTTGAGCCCAGGAGTTTGAGACTAGCCTGGACAACATAGTGAGACCTTCTTTCAAAAAAAAAAAAAAGCTGGGGTGTGTTGGCGTGCATGCCTGTGGTCCCTACTACTTTGGAGGCTGATGGGGGAGGATCACTTGAGCCCAGGAGGTCAAGTCTGCAGTGAGCCATGAGTGCACCACTGCACTCCAGGCTGCATTAAAAAAAAAAAAAAAAATGCCAGACGCAGTGGTTCATGCCTGTAATCCCAGCACTTTGGGAGGCCGAGGCGGGCGGATCACAAGGTCAGGAGTTCAAGACCAGTCTGGCCAACATAGTGAAACCCTGTCTCTACTAAAAAATACACAAAAAATTAGCCGGGTGTGGTGGCATGCGCCTGTAATCCCAGCTACTCAGGAGGCTGAGGCAGGAGAATCTCGTGAACCCGGGAGGCAGAGGTTGCAGTGAGCCAAGACCTTGCCACTGCACTCCAGCCTGGGCGACAGAACGAGACTGCATCTCAAAAACAAAAAAAAAAGGAAGAGAGGAGAGGAGGAGAAATTGATATTCAGAATGGTAAATAGCCTTGCTCCAAGGACACTGGGAGAGGCCGAGCACGGTGGCTCACGCCTGTAATCCCAGCACTTTGGGAGGCCGAGGCGGGAGGATCACCTAAGATCAGGAGTTCATGACCAGCCTGGCCAACATGGCGAAACTCCATGTCTACTAAAAATACAAAAATTAGCTGGGTGAGGTAGCATGCGCTTGTAGTTCCAGGTACTCGGGAGGCTAAGGCAGGAAAATTGCTTGAACCCGGGAGGCGGAGGTTGCAGTGAGCCGAGATCACACCACTCCACTCCAGCCTGGGCGACAGAGCAAGACTCTGTCTCCAAAAAAAACAAAAAACAAAACACGCTGGGAGTTGGGAGATGACTCCAGGTTTTTGACTGCAAAATCCCTAGGGCTCCAGATTCCATCTTAATGCCTCTTCCTAGGAGAGCCCCCAAAGCCCCAGAGGCTTTTTTTTTCTTTTTTTTTTTTGAGATGGAGTCTTGCTCTGTAGCCCTGGCTGAAGTGCAATGGCACGATCTCGGCTCACTGCAAACTCCACCTCCCGGGTTCAAGAGGTTCTCCTGCTCAGCCTCATGCGCCATCATGCTCAGCTAATTTTTGTATTTTTAGTAGACGGGGTTTCGCCATTTTGGTCAGGCTGGTCTCGAACTCCTGACCTTGTGATCCTCCCGCCTCGGCCTCCCAAAGTATTGGGATTACAGGCGTGAGCCATCGCGCCCAGCCAGCCCCATAGACTTTGAGGAGTTCCCAGGGTGGATCAGGCAGGCAAGTGGATTTTGTGGTCCTGGTCCCTCACGGTTGTCTGTTCCCCCACATCCTCCTCTTCTAGAACCCCTTGTTCGTGGAGGCTGAGGAGAAAGTCTCCTACAACTGCTGCCGCCAGGGCACTGTCTGCTTGCAACTCCAGATGGAAAAGAACACCTTCACCCCAGGAGAGAAAGTCGTCTTCACAACAGAGATCAACAACCAGACCAGCAAATGCATCAAGACGGTCATATTCGCCCTGTACGCCCACGTACAGTACGAGGGCTTCACGCCAGGCGCGGAGCGGCGGTCTCGGCTGGACAGCAGCGAGCTTCTGAGGCAGGAGGCCAACACCCCCATAACCCGCTTCAACACCACCAAGATTGTCAGCACCTTCAACCTGCCGTTGCTGCTGTCCGTGAGCAGCAGCACAGAGGACGGTGAGATTATGCACACTCGCTACGAGCTGGTCACCACCGTGCACCTGCCCTGGTCCCTGACCAGCCTCAAGGCCAAAGTTCCCATCATCATCACCAGCGCCTCGGTGGACTCTGCCATCTGCCAGCTGTCAGAGGACAGAGCGTTACCCGTGAACCCAGATCACCAGAATTAAGTGCCCAAACTTTTAAATATAAAAGTTTTATGAGTCTCTACCAGGAGGAAGCCCTCTCTCTTGCACAGGTGACTCTCAGATGAGTGGAGGAGTGGGCAGCAGGTTGTCTGCAACCTCCCCGAGCTCTAGCGGTTTAGGTATCCATGTCTCCCGTCCCTAGAACTATCACTGAATGCCTGGAACGGACAAAGGAAACCGGAAAGGTCTCCCAGGACCCAAACCCGGCATAGCCTGCCTTTTCCACCCTGAGTCTGCCCCAGCCTACTGGGGTCCCACAGTGCCAAGACCAGGGGTCCTACTTGGGGAGAATTCTCCCCTCTGCTAATGTCTGGTTGTATTGGCTGTCACAACTGCAGGGGATCAGGGGAGAAGAGCCTTATTAGCGTGGAGAGGGTGGAGGCCAGGGACGCTGTTCAGCACCCTGCAGTGTCCAGCACGGCCCCCACAATCAGGAAGTGTTTATCCTGAATGTCAACAGTACCAAGGGGGCTGAGCATGGTGGCTCATTCCTGTAATCCCAGGACTTTAGGAGGCCATGGCAGGAGGATCGCTTGAGACCAGGAGTTTGAGACCAGCCTGGGCAACATTGTGAGACCCCCATCTCTACAAAAAAAGAAAGAAAGAAAGAAAGAAAGAAAAACTGGCCGGGCACAGTGGCTCACACCCAGCCCAGCACTTTGGGGGGCCAAGGCGGGTGGATCACGAGGTCAGGAGATCGAGACCATCCTGGCTAACACGGTGAAACCCCATCTCTACTAAAAATACAAAAACAAAATTAGCCAGGCGTGGTGGTGGGCGCCTGTAGTCACAGCTACTTGGGAGGCTGATGCAGGAGAATGACGCGAACCTGGGAGGTAGAGCTTGCAGTGAACCGAGATTGTGCCACTGCACTCCAGCCTGGGTGACAGTGCAAGACTCCGTCTCAAAAAAAAAAAAAAAAATTAGCTGGGCGTGATGCTGCACACCTGTAATCCCAGCTACTCGGGAGGCTGAGGCAGGAGAATCTCTTGAACCTGGGAGGCTGAGGTTGCAGTGAGCTGAGATCACCTCACTGCACTCCAGCCTGGGTGACAGTGCAAGAGTCAGTCTAAATATATATATATATATATGTGTGTATGAAAAATTAGCTGGCTGTAGCGGCACACACCTGTAGTCCCAGCTATTAGGGAGGCTGAGGCTGGAGGATCACTTGAGTCTGGGAGGTCGAGGCTGAAGTGAGCCATGATCGTGCCACTGCACTCCAGCCTGGGTGACAGAGCAAGACCCTGTCTCAAAAAAAAAAAAAAAAAAAAAGCCACCCACAATGTCACAGTACACAGGAGGAGAAACTGTGTGCTGGTGTAATTCACAGAGGTTCCTGTTGAGCCCCAGGGCTGCTCTGTGGGTCTCATACCCGACTCGGATCTTGTGTCTCCTCTGCCTACAGCAGCTTCGGCTTCCTCCCCTGCACTTGGGATCAATGCCAAAGTCTTCCTAGTCATGAGCCTGTGCCATCTGCCCATGTGCAATCCATCAATAAGCCAGAGGGGCTCTGTCTCCACACTGCGCAGAATCTCCCACTTCTCCCCGTCCCCTGCGTCTACCCTGCTCTGTCCACCTTTTTTGGTTTTGTGTTGTTTTTGAGACGGAGTCTCCCTCTGTCTCCCAGGGTGGAGTGCAGTGGTTTGATCTTGGCTCACTGCAACCTCCACCTCCTGGATTCAAGCGATTCTCCTGCCTCAACCTCCTGGGACACCGTGCCCAACCTAAATTGGATTTTAGAGGAATAGAAGTATTTAGTGTAAGTATATCCCAAGCAGTATTTGGGATATACTTATGCTTAAACATCATTCATTGATGGCCAGGCGCAGTGGCTCACATCTGTAATCCCAGCACTTTGGGAGGCTGAGGCAGGTAGATCACTTGAGGTCAGGAGGT
>NW_026652290.1:94282814-94370186 GCF_009828535.3 Hylobates moloch
GGCCGGGTGTGGTGGCTCACGCCTGTAATCCCAGCACTTTGGGAGGCCGAGGCGGGCAGATCACTTCAGGTTAGGAGTTGGAGACCAGCCTCGCCAACATGGTGAAACCCCGTCTCTACTAAAAATACAAAAATTAGCCGGGTGTGCTGGCGTACGTTTGTAATCCCGGCTACTTGGGAGGCTGAGGCAGGAGAATCCTTTGAACCTGGGAGGTGGAGGTTCCTGTCAGCCAAGATCGCACCACCGCACTCCAGCCCGGGTGACAGGGAGAGACTCTGTCTCAAAAAATAATGATAATGGCCGGGTGCGATGGTTCACACCTGTCATTCCAGCACTTTGGGAGGCCAAGGGGGTGGGGTGGATCACCTGAGGTCAGGAGTTCGAGACCAGCCTGGCCAACATGGTGAAACCCCCGTCTCTACTAAATACAAAAAATTAGCCGGATGTGGTGACATGCACCTGTAATCTCTGCTGCTTGGGAAACTGAGGCAGGAGACTTGCTTGAGCCCAGGAGGCGGAGGTTGCAGTGAGCCAAGATCACGCCATTGCACTCCATCCTGGGCAACAAAAGCAAAACTCCGTCTCAAAATAAAAACAAAAACAAATAATAATAACAACGACAATAATTCGTTTAACTGCCTGTCTTGTAATTAACCTGGCAACTCAGCCAGACCTTGTCCACGTTGCCCCCCCGCCACATTGTGGCTCCAGCAACCAAGTGGACACCTGACCAGCTGTGGCCCAACGGTGAGAAGGCAGAGGATTTTGTCTCTGGCAATTCGGGCTCGCTGCAGGAAGCCAGGGGTCTTTTAACATGCAGGCCCTGGTCCGTCCCCACCCCCAGGCCCTCATGGCGCCAGCTGCCCGCTGCCCCCTGTGAGGCGCTGGCGGGTGTGGGGGAGGGGAGCAGCTCTGAGACCCACTGTCCCCTCTCCTGGGCCAGGAGTGTCCTATTGGCTTGCATGCCCATCCGTGGAATGCCCGAGGGGACCCCGGGCCAGGCCTCCACCTGGCCATTGTCTCCTGCACCCTCCGTCCCTGGTGGCCCGTCCGGCTCTGAGCCAGACATTTAAGACTTCCTGGGCCTCCCACAAGTCCTGCAGGCAGGCAGGCAGATTCTTTGTCCATGTCCGGGAAGGACAGAGGCCTGGGGCAGCTGCCTGGGAATCATCCCACGGGGCCCTGCAACTCCATTCCTTGGGGCCGCAGCCATCCCCCTAGCCAACCCCTCCCTGGAGAACCGTGTCCAGGATGGCCAGGCCTGGCGGCTCTGGGCACGGCCCTCCCAGTGCCAGCTGCCAGGATGTGCCAGCCGCGTTGGCGGGGAGAGAACAGGCCGTTCTTGGCTCTCCCGGCTGCCTCTTTGTTCCCGGGCGGAGGTGGGGGGCTGTTGTCCTGGCAACCAGCCCCTTTTCCCCAACACAGTCACACGAGGTGAAAACTGGGGGCACCTCAGGCCTGGGGGTTCGGGTCAGGGAGGGTCCCCGGTCACCTAAGGTGGCCGAGGATCTCCCTCCACCCCGCCAGCCCGGCTTCCTCGGAGTTCATATTTCCCGGACGATGAGGGAGGCCGGGTCACCCCCCCAACTTTTGGGGATTGGAATGCCGGAGGTGGCGGCAACAGGGGGTGGACGTTCCCGGCGGGGCAGGCACCGTGGTGGTGGCAGCTGCTAGTCCCCTGCCTGTCCCACGTCCCCCAAGTGGGAGGCCGCAGCTGGTGTGGGTGACTTTGGTTCCCGGGGCGGGGGAGGGTTATTTTGGGAGTAGGGGCCAGGGAGAATGAGAGGCCCCTCCACGGGGGCAGGAAGTGGGGCGGCCCCAGCTGCATTCTCCCGTTGGCCCACCTGGCGTGGCGGGTACCGCTGCCGCTGCACAGGAAGTGTCCCCAACGCCTGCCTGTGTGGTCCACTGAGTCTAGGGCCTGGAAGTGGGAGGCAGCTGGCAAGGAGGGGGCAGGGACCCGCTGGGGGTGCTGCAGAGCAGATCAGAATCTTCTAGAAGAGTCCCGCTGGGGTAATGGTGGTGCCTATGGAGTGAGTGGTGACTTTGGTTCAGGCCATTTATATGCATTGGCTGGTTTAATCCAGTGTCTTCCGGAGGAAGATGCTAGGAATAAATCCCCCTTTTACACATGGGGAAACTGAGGCTCAGAAACAGAAGCGACTGGCCCAAAGTCATTCAGCAAATAAACAGCTGAGGCCAGGCGTGGTGGCTCAGACGCCTGTAATCCCAGCACTTGAGGAGGCCAAGGTGGGTGAATCACCTGAGGTCAGGAGTGTGAGACCAGCCTGGACAACATGATGAAACCCTGTCTCTACTAAAAATATAAAAATCAGCCGGGGCCGGGCGCGGTGGCTCACGCTTGTAATCCCAGCACTTTGGGAGGCCGAGGCGGGCGGATCACGAGGTCAGGAGATCGAGACCACGGTGAAACCCTGTCTCTATTAAAAATACAAAAAAATCAGCCGGGTGTGGTGGAGGGTGCCTGTAATCCCAGCTACTTGGGAGGCCGAGGCATGAGAATTGCTTGAACCCAGGGCAGGGGTGGAGGTTGCGGTGAGCCAAGATCGCGCCACTGCATTCCAGCCTCGGCAAGAGAGCAAGACTGTCTCAAAATAATAACAACAACAACAACAACAAAACAGCAGAGGCCGGGCGCCATGGCTCATGCTTATAATCCCAGCACTTTGGGAAGCTGAGGTGGGCAGATAGCTTGAGCCCAGGAGCTTGAGGTTGCAGTGAGCTATGATCACGCCACTGCACTCCAGCCTGGGCGACAGAGCGAGACTCCATTTCAAAACAAAATAATAATAATAATAATAATTAATAAACATCAGAAGTGGGATTATCATGCATAGCATTTTACTATCAGATATATTAACTCCACAGAGGCCTCCAAGTATATACTGTACAGCGTAGCTCTCAACCAGGGGTGAGTCTGCCCTCCAGGGCCCATGGGGCGATGTCTGGGGACATTTGTGGTTGTCACGACTGGGGGTTGCTCCTGATATGGAGTGGGTGGAGGCCAGGGATGCTGCTCAGCACCCTTCAGTACCCAGGATGGCCTCGCCACAGAGAAGGAACCCACTCCTAACGTAGAGTTACGCGTGGTGGCTCACACCTGTAATCCCAGCACTTTGGGAGGCTGAGGCAGGCAGATCAGTTGAGGTCAGGAGTTTGAGACCAGCCTGGCCAACATGGCGAAACCCCGTCTCTACTAAAAATATAAAAATTAGCCAGCCGTGGTGGCACGCGCCTGTAATCCCAGCTACTCAGGAGACCGAGCCAGAAGAATCCCTTGAACCTGGGAGGTGGAGGTTGCAGTGAGCCGAGATCACACAACTGCACTCCACCCTAGTAGACAGAGTGAGACTCCGTCTCAAAAATACGTACATACTATACATACATACATACATTTCCCATCCTGGGGTCGTTCATATCAGCCTGTCAGAGTTTAGGCAAGCAGTGAGTATTCACAGTGGTTCACATCACTGGTTTGGTTGAACTGGTTTCGAATCCTGGCTCTGCAGTGAGTTTGCTGTGTGACCTTGGGCAAATCAATGAACCTCTCTGATCCTCAGTTCCTGGGCATTGGTAGTGGTATCTTCCTCAGGGCTGTCTGGACTACGTGAGATGATGCAGGTAATGAGCTTAAGACAGTGTCATGCCCAAAGTGAGGGCCCGAGAAATGTGACCTAGATCACTGTTGTTACTATTCAACCCACAAACATTTCTTTCTTTTTTCTTTTTTTTTTTTGAGACAGAGTGTCGCTTTGTCGCCCAAGCTGGAGTGCAGAACCTCTGCCTCCGGGTTCAAGCCATTCTCCTGCCTCAGCCTCCCAAGTAGCTGGGATTACAGACATGTGCCACCACACCTGGCTAATTTTTGTTTTTGTTTTTGTTTTTCAATGTTTCCAGTTTCTTTTTTTTCATTATTATACTTTAAATTTTAGGGTACATGTGCACAACATGCAGGTTTGTTACATATGTATACATGTGCCATGTTGGTGTGCTGCACTCATTAACTCGTCATTTACATTAGGTATACCTCCTAATGCTACCCCTCCCCCTTCCCCCTACCCCATGACAGGCCCTGGTGTGTGATGTTCCCCTTCCTGTGTCCAAGTGTTCTCATTGTTCAATTCCCACCTATAATTTTTGTATTTTTAGTAGAGACAGGGTTTCACCATGTTGGCCAGGCTGTCCTGAACTCCTCACCTCAGGTGATCTGCCTGCCTCGGCTTCCCAAAATGCTGGGATTACAGGAGTGAGCCACCTTGCCAGGCCTAGGAAATTTACAATTAACATTTGTGGCCAGGTGCGGTGGCTCACACCTGTAATCCCAGCACTTTGGGAGGCCAAGATGGGAGCATCACTTGAGGTCAGGAGTTCAAAACCAGCCGGGACAACACAGCGAGACCCCCCATCTCTATTTGAAAAAAATAAAATAAAAAATAAAATTACATGTGTGGCTCTCATGATCACTAGCATTGGCTTAGAGGAAGAAATAGACATGAATTGACTGAATGTGGTGGCTCTTGTCTGTAATCACAACAGTTTGGGAGGCTGAGGCAGGAGGATTGCTTGATTCCATGAGTTCAAGACCAGCCTGGGCAACATCGAAAGACCACATCTCTACAAGAAACTTTTCTTTTTCTTTTCTTTTTTTTTTTGTGGGGGGCATGGAGTCTCACTCTGTCACCCAGGCTGGAGTGCACTGGCGCAATGTCGGCTCGCTGCAACCTCCGCCTCCCGGGTTCACGCCATTCTCCTGCCTCAGCCTCCCGAGTAGCTGGGACTACAGGCACCCACCACCATGCCCGGCTAATTTTTTGTATTTTTAGGGGAGACAGGGTTTCACCATATTGGCCAGGCTGGTTTTGAACTCCTGACCTCGTGATCCGCCCACCTCGGCCGCCCAAAGTGCTGGGATTACAGGTGTGAGCCACTGCACCCGGCCATACAAGAAACTTTTAAAAAGAAGTAGATGCTGGGTGTGGTGGCTTACACCTGTAATCCCAGCACTTTGGGAGGCAGAGGCAGAGGGATCACGAGGTCAGCAGTTCGAGACCAGCCTGGCCGATATGGTGAAACCCTGTCTCTACAAAAAATACAAAAATTAGCTGGGTGTGGTGGCGGGTGCCTGTAATCCCAGCTACTCAGGAGGCTGAGGCAGGAGAATCGCTTGAACCGGGTAGGCAGAGGTTGCAGTGAGCCAAGATCGAGCGACTGCATTCCAGCCTGGGTGACAGAGCAAAACTCCGTCTCAAAAAAAAAAAAAAAAAAGAGAGAGAGAGAAAGACATGAATCCGGTGGGGCGCAATGGCTTATGCCTGTAATCCCAGCACTTTGGGAGGCCGAGGCGGGCGGATCACTTGAAGTCAGAAGTTTGAGACCAGCCTGACCAACATGGCGAAACGCCGTCTCTACTGAAAATACAAAAACTAGGCGGGCATGGTGGCATCCACCTGTAATCCCAGCTACTCAGAAGACTGAGGCAGGAGAATCACTTGAACCCAGGAGGCAGAGGTTGCAGTGAGCCGAGATCACGGCACTGCACTCCAGCCTGGGTGACAGAGCGAAACTCCATCTCAAAAAAAACAAAAATGCAATTGCGGCTGGCGGCAGTGGCTCACACCTGTAATCCCAGCATTTTGGGAGGCCGAAGCAGGCGGATCACTTGAGGTCAGGAGTTTGAGACCAGCCTGGCTAACGTGGTGAAACCCCGTCTCTACCAAAAAATATAAAAATTAGCCAGGCACGGTGGCTTACACCTGTAATCCTAGCTACTAGCTACTAGGGAGGCTGAGGTATGAGGATCAGATTGCTTGAATCTGGGGGGCGGAGGTTACAAGGTTACAGTGAGCCAAGATCCTGCCACTCTACTCCAGCCTGGTCAACAGAGTGAGACCCTGTCACAAAAAAAAAAAAAAAAAAAAAAAGGGGGAGGCTGAGGCAGAAGAAGCAGGAACCCAGGAGGCGGAGCTTGTAGTGAGCCGAGATCGCGCCACTGCACTCCAACTCCAGCGAGACTCCGTCTCAAAAAATAAATAAATAAATAAAAATAAAAATAAATATTCCCCGAATGAATGAATGAATGAATGCTACTGTGACTGTTCTCCCTCCAACACCACCTTTCTTTTTATTTTCTTTCTCTAAAACAAACAAACAAACAAACAAAACAGAGACAGGGTCTCACTATGTTGCCCAGGTTGGTCTCGAACTCCTGGGCTCAAGCGATCCTCCCACCTCCGCCTCCCAAAGTGCTGGGATTGCAGGCGTGAGCCACCATATCTGGCCTTGCCACCACCTATGTCCTACTTTTTCTTCCAGAGTTACCTGAAGCATTTGGTTCCTTTCCTCCTCCCGTTCCTCATCCTCCAGTCTTATTCCCTTTCAATCATTATCCACAGGGTGGCCCAAGAGATCTTTCAAATGTTCCAGCGTGCCCTTGCTGCTCCTGCTCTGGAACCTACTGTGGCTCCCCAGTGCCCTTAGATCTGGCAGCCTGACCCTAGCCAGTCTGTCCAGCTTCATCTTTTTTTCCCTGATGCCACCCCCACCGCATTCTATACTCCAGTCTTATTCTGTGTCTTAGCACTCTCTGTTCCCTTGGCCTGAAACAGCTTTTTGGTGCCTTTACCTGCCTGATCGCTGTTCACTTCTCAGGGCTCAGCTTAGACATCACCTCATCCTGAAAGTCTCCAGAACTGCTCTCACCCACCTCGGTCCTGCACCTGCCCCCGGCTCCACCATGCTTGTGCATCCCATCACAGCCCGGATAACCCTGTATTTTATCCACCTGGTCACACTCCAGCTCAAAAGAAAAGAAAAGAAAACAAAACAGAACCTCCTGGCTTCAAGTGATTCTTCTGCCTCAGACTCCCAATCTTCTGGGAATTATAGGCATGAGCCACTGCGCCCAGCCCCAAAAGCCTTTTTTTGTTTGTTTGTTTGTTTGTTTTGAAACAGGGTCTCGCTCTGTCGCCCAGACTGGAGTGCAGTGGTGCTATCACAGCTCACTGCAGACTACACCTCTTGGACTCAAGCAATCCTCCCTCCTCAACCTCCCAAGTAGCCGAGGCCACAGGCGGGCACCATCATGCCTGGCTATATTTTTTAAGTTTGTGCAGAGACGGGGTCTTGCTATGTGGCCTGGCTGGTCTCGAACTCCTGGCCTCCAGTGATCCTCTGGCTTCAACCTCCAAAAGAGCTGAGCCACCGTGCCTGGCCCCAAAAGTCTTTTTTTTGTTGTTTTTTGAGACAGAGTTTCGCTTTTATCGCTCAGGCTGGAGTGCAAAGAGTGAGCGAGAGGGAGGGAGGAGGAGAGGGCAGGGATGGCTCAGAGAGGGTTCAAGCAATTCTCATCTCACCACCCTAGGTTCAAGCAATTCTCCTGCCTCAGCCTCCCAACTAGCTGGGATTACAGGCATGTGCCACCATGCCCGGCTAATTTTGTATTTTTAACAGAGACAGAGTTTCTGTCCGTTGGCCAGGCTGGTCTCAAACTCCTGACCTCAGGTGATCCACCATCCTTGGCCTCCCAAAGTGCTGGGATTACAGGTGTGAGCCACCACAGCTGGCCCCAAAAGTCTTAATGCAATCCTGCCATCCTGTGTGTGTCTCCAGGGCTGCCCGGCACAGGCTTGGCACACAGCAGGTGCTTAATAATTGTTTGTTGAATGACTGCATATCCAGTGAATCGCCGCCCTGGCTCACACTCAATAGGACATGCTTGAAAACGGATGGATGGATGGAGGGAAGGAAGGGTCAGAGGAGAGACAGGGAACACCTGTGCCAGGCAGGGACCCATCTGGGACCAGCAGTGCCACCTTGTGGCAGTATGCTCACTGCCGTTCCCCTCTTCTCAGTGAGAAAGAACTAGGCGTCCTGGCCGGGCGCGGTGGCTCACGCCTGTAATCCCAGCACTTTGAGAGGCTGAGGCGGGTGGATCATGAGGTCAGGAGATCGAGACCATCCTGGCTAACATGGTGAAACCCTGTCTCTACTAAAAATACGAAAAATTAAGCAGGCGTGGTGGCGGGCACCTGTAGTCCCAGCTACTTGGGAGGCTGAGGCAGGAGAATGGCGTGAACCTGGGAGGCAGAGCTTGCAGTGAGCAGAGATCCAGCCACTGCACTCCAGCCTGGTGGGCTGACGAGGAACTCCCTCTCAAAAAAAAAAAAAAAAAAGAATTAGGAGTCCTAGAATTGGGAGGGGGTGGAGAGGGAAGGAAAGAAGAGAAAGAGTAGAAAATGTCAAAAACAAAGACCTGCTGGGCACGGTGGCTCATGCCTGTAATCCCAGCACTTTGGGAGGCAGAGGCAGGCAGATCACCTGAGGTCAGGAGTTCGAGACCAGCCTGGCCCACATGGCAAAACCCTGTCTGTACTAAAAATACAAAAATTAGCCGGGTGTGGTGGCGCATACCTGTAATCCCAGCTACTCAGGAGGCTGAGGCAGGAGAATTGCTTGAACCTGGGAAGTGGAGGTTGCAGTGAGCTGAGATCCCACCACTGCACTCCAGCCTCACTTCCAGACAAAGTGAGACTCTCTCAAAAACAAAACAAAACAAAAAAACTCAAAAACAAACAGAAACCAAAGACCTTAAAGACAGATAACTCAAGGTTCAAACCCTGGGCTGGCAATTTCTGGCTGTGTGACCTGGGGCAAGTTACTCTGCCTCTCTGATCCTTAGTTTCCTGATCCAGAAAACAGGAATCACGGTTGGTTTACCTTGGCAGGCTGAGGTGGGTAGATCACTTTAGGTCAGGAGTTCGAGAGCAGCCTGGTCAACATGGAGAAACCTCATCTCTACTAAAAATACAAAAATTAGCTGGGTGTGGTGGCATGTGCCTGTAGTCCCAGTTACTCGGGAGGCTGAGGCAGGAGAATCGCTTGAACCAGGGAGGTGGAGGTTGCAGTGAGCCAAGATTGCACCACCGCTCTCCAGCCTCGGCAACAGAGTGAGACTCTGTCTCAAAAAAATAAGTAAATAGGCCGGGTGTCGTGGCTCATGCCTGTAATCCCACACTTTGGAAGGCCGAGGTAGGTGGATCACGAGGTCAGGAGATCGAGACCATCCTGGCTAACATGGTGAAAACCTGTCTCTACTAAAAATACAAAAAAAATTAGCCAGGTATGGTGGTGTGTGCCTGTAGTCCCAGCTACTTGGGAGGCTGAGGCAGGAGAATGGCGTGAACCCGGAAGGCAGAGCTTGCAGTGAGCAGAGATCCAGCCACTGCACTCGAGCCTGGGTGACAAAGCAAGACTCCGACACAAATAATAATAATAATAAGTAAATAAATAAATAGTGCCACGTGCTGTGGCTCACACCTGTAATCCCAACACTTTGGGAGGCAGAGGCGGGTGGATCACGAGGTCAGGAGTTCAAGATCAGCCTGGCCAACATGGCAAAACCCCATCTCTACTAAAAATACAAAAAATTAGCCAGGCGTGATGGTGGGCGCCTGTAATCCCAGCTACTTGGGAGGCTGAGGCAGAGAATTGCTGGAAACCGGGAGGTGGAGGTTGCAGTGAGCCGAGATCATGCCATTACACTCTAGCCTGGGTGACAGAGCAAAACTCCATCTCAAAAATAAATAAATAAGTAAATAAATAAATAAATAAATAAATAAATAATAAAAGACAATGGGAATCAGGCTGCTGAATAATGTAATGAAATAGCCCAGAAAACAGCAGCTACCTCATTTTTGTTTTTGAGACAGGGTCTTCTCTGTTACCCAGGCTGGAGTGCAGTGGTGCAATCTTGGCTCACTGCAACCTTCACCCCTCCAGTCTCAAGCGATCCTTCCACCTCAGCCTCTGGAGAAGCTGGGATTACAGGCGTGTGCCACCGGCCCCCATTAGTTTTTTTTTTTTTTTCCTCTTTTTTTTTTTTTTAAACAGAGTTTTGCTCTCGTTGCCTAGGCTGGAGTGCAATGGTGCAGTCTGGCTCACTGCAACATTCACCTCCCAAGTTCAAGTGATTCTCCTGTCTCAGCCTTCCAAATAGCTGGGATTACAGGCATGCGCCACCACACCCCGCTAATTTTGTATTTTTAGTAGGGATGGGGTTTCTCCATGTTGGTCAGGCTGGTTTCAAACTCCCGACCTCAGGTGATCCACCCACCTCGGCCTCCTGAAGTGCTGGGATTACAGGCGTGAGCCACTGCGCCCGGCAAACAGTAGCTATTTCTTACCTCTCACCTTAGGGCTGTGGGAGGCCAGGAGGGGACTCCTGGGCAGATGTTGCCCTCAAGAAGAACTGAAAGCCTGGGAGATGACTCTGTCTCAGAAAAAAACAAAAAAGGTGTGGGGCAAAATCACCGGGCTCATCCCCTAGACCACAGCTATTTTGTTACTCAAGGTCACTAAGAAGCTGAGGGTTACCAGGCAAATCTCCCACTGACCTTGAATCTTGGATGAGTCACTTCCCCTCTCTGAGCCGTCCCAGCCCTCCCCTTCTCTCTCTCTCTCACTCACTCTACTCCTCACTGTTCTAACACACAGGGTGTGGTCCTGCCTCAGGGTCTTTGCACGGACTGTGCCTGCTGCCTGGAATGCTGTTCCCCCTAACTGGGCATGGTTCCCTCCTGACCTCTCTCTCTTCTCTTCTTGGATGTCACTCAGAAATGCCTCCTCTGACCTCCCTACTAAAAACTGCAGCCCCACCAGGTGCGGTGGCTCAAGCCTATAACCCAGCACCTTGAAAGGCTAGGGCTGGGGGATCACGTGAGGTCAGGAGTTCGAGACCAGCCTGGCCAACATGGTGAAGCCCCATCTCTACTAAAAAAATAAAAATACAAAAATTGGCCAGGCATGGTGGCACAGGCCTGTAATCCCAGCCACTTGGGAGGTCGAGGCACGAGAATTGCTTGAACCTGGGAGGTGGAGGTTGCAGTGAGCCGAGATCGTGCCACTGTACTCCAGCCTGGGTGACAGAGTGAGACTCCATCTCAAAAACAAAAAACAAGAACAAAATCCCTGCAGCCCCCACATTCGTCTCATCCTTTGCTGTCCTACCACGTGACCCATTGTAAAGTTCACTCACTTATGTTGTTCCTTGTTCGTCTCTCCCACTGGGTAGTGTGTGTCACGAGGGCTGGAATTCTTATCTGTTTAGCTCACTGCTGTGCCCAGCGCAAGGACTCAATAAATATGGTTGAATGAGTGAATGAGAAGGAAAAAGCCTGTTACAAATGTCATGGAATGGGGTCTCAGATTCATTTGAGAATCTCACTAGCTGCCTGAAGTTACTTAAATTTAAACATTCAGGCCAAGCGCTGTGGCTCACACCTGTAATCTCAGCACTTTAGGAGGCCGAGGCAAGTGGATCACTCGAGGCCAGGAGTTCGAGACCAGCCTAGCCAACATGGTGAGTCCTCTTCTCTACTAAAAATACAAAAATTAGCTGGGTGTGGTGGCACACGCCTGTAATCCCAGCTACTTGGGAGGCTGAGGCAGGAGAACCGCTTGAAACCAGGAGGTGGAGGTTGTAGTGAGTCGAGATCGTGCCATTGCACTGCAGCCTGGGTGACACAGCAAGACTCTGTCTCAAAAAAAAAAAAAAATTTTTTTAAACATTCAGCTTCTCACTGTGCATTAGCCACATGGTACTTTTGGCCACAATGTTGGATGGCACACAATTCTAGAACACTCTCAACACTGCAGAAAGTTCTATAGGACAGTGCTAGCATAGACCCTGTCTCCACTCAACCCCCCCAAAAAATGCAGTTACAGACACCCAATTTTTCCCATGTTCTTTCTAAAGCTACCAGAAGCTTCATTCTATTCAAATAATTTAGCAGAGGTGGCAAACTGGTGGCCCCTGGGCCGGACAAAGCCCCAGTTGGGTCTCATTTGGTTCAATTGTTCCCTAACAGGCAGGACATGTCTACGGCTTGAACTTCCTGCGGATCTGTGACTCTCCAGGTGGGTCTCCCATAGGACACTGCTCTCCCCTGCCCCTCTAAGCAGAGCATCACTGCCACCTCCTAAGCAGAAATATTCACCTCCTCCCTGGACCCTAGGGCCATCTGAGATTGAGACCTTGGTTTATAGACCAAGAGGATAAATAATTTGGGAGGTGGAGAGGGGTGGGGTAAAATCCAAGTGGGGGCAGCTTCAGGAAAAGGTTGATCCAGCAGTCACAGAGCCTGGAGCCTGACCCCTGCATTGCCCCTGGCTGACCCTCTCTGGGCCTCAGTTTCCTTCTCTGCAAAATAGGGATGATAAAAAGACAATAAGTGCTGGGAGGATGAAGTGGTCTGATGTTGGGCAGATCAGGCCGGAGGCCGGACGAGTTCCCCTGGTGGTTCAAGTCACTCATATAGCTGGGTTGGGCCGGGCGTGCTGGCTCATACCTGTGATCCCAGCAACTTGGGAGGCCCAGGCGGGCAGATCACTTGAGGTCAGGAGTTCAAGACCAACATGGTGAAACCCCGTCTCTGCTAAAAATACAAAAAATTAGCCGGGCGTGGTGGCACGTGTCTGTAATCCCAGCTACTCAGGAGGCTGAGGCAGGAGAATCGCTTGAACCCAGGAGGTGGAGGCTGCAGTGAGCCAAGGTCGCGTCACTGCACTCCAGCCTTAGCGACAGAGCGAGACCGTGTCTCAAAAAAAAAAAAAAAAAGTGTGTGTATATATATAAATAGCTGAGTTGGAGCCCATGGTGGAGGGCGTGGCCCCTGACGCGCTGGCGAGGGTCACCCTGCAACTCTCCCAGGGTTCTCGCAGCCTCAGTTTGGCCATAGGGGAAATGGGCGACCTGGGGAATCCCAGCAACCGTGCGGCGCCCCCGATCGCACTCACCTCCCAGGGCCAACTTCATAGGGTCCCCAGCTGCGGAGCGGGGGTCCCGTGGCTGGGACAGGCGTGGTCCGGGAGTGCCCCCTCCCTTTCAGGGGCAGGGCGCGGAGTCCTTCCCGTACTTCACGACTTGGCGAGGGGCGGGACCCAGTGGAGGCGGGGCAGGGAGGAGAGGGGCGGGCCTGGAGCGGGCATTCCCTCAATCTGATTGGTCCTCTCGCCCGTCACTCCCGTGCGCCCCCCCCCCCCACCTACCGCGCAGTAAAAGCCAGCCCCGCCCCGGCCCGGACGGTTTCCAAGCTGGTTTGGAAGTCGCGGCCACTGTTCCTGGGCCGTCCCGTTGACCGCGGTGAGTGGCGGGGGCGCCTCAGTTGAGCTGGGAGGCGGTGTCCACCGAGTCCTGGGGCAACCCAGGGGCGGAGGGGTCGGGGAGGGCCTTTCTCGGGGGTGGGATTTGCTGGACTCTGCGGCCTGGGGAGGGGTCTTCAGCCCAGGCTGGTCACCCCTCCCCCCAGAAAAATCCAACTTCTGCAACGAAGCTCAGACTTTGAAACCCTCTTCTCACTTCCTGGAACTTTTGAGGGGCAAAAGAGCCCCTTAGAAGGGGTGATATTGAGGGGGGTGAGCTAAATACCGCCCCCCGCCCACCAGGTTTTCTCTAAATTTTGAACAGTTTGCTTTTGGAAACGCAGTTTGCAGGCAAGTATCCTCCTGCGGGCAGAATCTCCGCCCTCCCTTCCGGGGTCTTCAGAGACACCCCCCGCCACCGCAAAGCCCCCTCCCCTACAGATGTCTTGGGTAAAGCGTGCCCACTTCCTTCGGGTGGGCGTGGCGGCGGGGTGCCTTAAAAGTAGGAAGGCCAACCCCTTAACTGCTTTGGGGTTCTTGTCCCGGGTGGGCCTGGCAGTGGGACCTGGGGCTCTTGGAATTTTGGAAGTCCAGTCTTAGCATGCTTTGAAGTTGCTGGATGGCTGACTCAGGCCTGGAGCTCCCTTTCTGGAACCAGCGGCAAGGCAGGTCACTGACCCCCAGGGGTTTCATAGGGTGTTGACATCTGCCATGGCCACCCTTGCTTACATCAGTTCCAGGAAGTCATGGTGGACAGAGGGGACGGGAGGAAGCTGCCTGAGTCCTAAGTGGGACTTGAGAATCCGTCGAGGCCAGGACTTTGATGCCTGCCTACCTGGCCCCCTGCTCAGGTGAGCTCAGGCTCCGAAGGAGGTGAGGAGAAGCATAGATTTAGGCAATGATCACTGGGAGGTAGGTATGTCTTCTCACCTGACTTCCCAGTTGGGGGACTTTTGTACTTAGCAGGAAGCTGGTTCCTGGCTGGCTTTACCCCTTTGTCCGTGGAAGCCAGAGTGCGGTGAGATGGTTTATGGAGCACTTACTACGTGCCGGGCACGGAGCTGAGCTTCCCTGGAGCAGTGTTTCCTCCAGTCTGCAGGGACTCCAGACTCTTGTGAAACACTTACACACATTTCACGGACGTGGCAAGCAAGACTCCTAGGGAATGCTGCCTTCCCAAACTCCTATTCCTAGTGAGTTGCCAAGCTGGGATTAGAACCCAGTCAGGGCTGGGCATGATGACTCACACCTATAATCCCAGCACTTTGGGAGGCTGAGGTGGGCGGGTCATTTGAGGTCACGAGTTCGAGAACAGCCTGGCCAACATGGTGAAACCCCGCCTCTACTAAAAATATAAAAATTAGCCGGACATGGTGGCAGGCGCCTGTAATCCCAGATACTCTGGAGGCTGAGGCAGGAGAATCGCTAGAACCTGGGAGACGGAGGTTACAGTGAGCCGAGATCACGCCACTACACTCCAGCCTGGGCGACAGAGCAAGACTCCAGTCTCAAAAAAAAAAAAAAAAAAAAAAAAAAAAACAAGGCCGGGCGTGGTGGCTCACGCCTGTAATCCCAGCATTTTGGGAGGCTGAGGCGGGCGGATCACAAGGTCAGGAGATCGAGACCATCCTGGCTAACACAGTGAAACTGTGAAACCCCATCTCTACTAAAGATACAAAAAATTAGCCGGGCTTGGTGGCGGGTGCCTGCGGTCCCAGCTACTCGGGAGGCTGAAGCAGGAGAATGGTGTGAACCCAGGAGGCGGAGCTTGCAGTGAGCTGAGATTGCGCCACTGCACTCCAGCCTGGGCGACAGAGCGAGACTCTGTCTCAAAAAAAAAAAGGAAAGAGAGCCCAATCTGGACTCCAGATCTAGTGCTCGCAAAACATCATCATTTTGCTGAGTTCTGCTTAGGGGACATCGAAGCAAGGCCACCAGGAGGCTGGGGCTTCATTCCTCTGGGAAAAGATGCTCAGAGTCAAGGCCACAGGTTCTTAGGCTCACACCAGAATTCCCCGGGAAAGCAGCCCATAAGGCAGGCATGACCTTTAGCCCCATTTTTTTTTTTTTTTTGAAACAGAGTCTCACTCTGTTGCCTGGACTGGAGTGCCGTGGTGTGATCTCGACTCACTGCAACCTCTGCCTCCCAGGTTCAAGCAATTCACCTGCCTCAGCCTCCTGTGTAGCTGGGACTACAGGTGTCAGCCACCATGCATGGCTAATTTTTGTATTTTAAGTAGAGATGGGGTTTCACCATGTTGGTCAGGCTGGTCTCAAACTCCCGACCTTAGGTGATCTGCCCGCCTCAGCCTCCCAAAGTGCTGGGATTACAGGCGTGAGCCACCATGCCTGGCTTTTTCTTTTTTCTTTGAGATGGAGTCTTCCTCTGTCACCCAGGCTGGAGTGCAGTGGCGCAGTCTTGGCTCACTGCAACCTCCGCCTCCCAGGTTCAAGCAATTCTCCTGCCTCAGCCTCCCGTGTAGCTGAGACTACAGGTGTCGGCCACCATGCACGGCTAATTTTTGTATTTTTAGTAGAGGTGGGGTTTCACCATGTTGGTCAGGCTGGTCTCCAACTCCCGACCTTAGGTGATCTGCCCGCCTCAGCCTCCCAAAGTGTTGGGATTACAGGTGTGAGCCACTGCACCCGGCTTTTTCTTTTTTCTTTGAGATGGAGTCTTCCTCTGTCACCCAGGCTGGAGTGCAGTGGCGCAGTCTTGGCTCACTGCAACCTCTGCCTCCCAGGTTCAAGCAATTCCCCTGCCTCAGCCTCCTAAGTAGCTAGGACTACAGGCGCCCGCCACCACACCCGCACCTAATTTTTGTATTTTTAGTAGAGACGGAGTTTCACTATGTTGGCCAGGTTGGTCTCGAACTCCTGACCTCGTGATCCACCTGCCTCAGCCTCCCAAAATGCTGGGATTACAGGTGTGAGCCATGTGCCCAACCATTTAGCCTCATATTACAGGTGGGATGACCGAGGTCAGAGGAGGGGAAGGCGCCTTGCTCCAGGGAGCACAGCATAGGTGGAGCTGGAACTCCTAGCTTCCCCCTGAGAATCTCATCTGATGATGGTGTCCCAGCTACATCTCACTAGTCCAGGAAAAGGGAGTTGTGGCTTCATCCCACTTGCAGAGACTCACCTGGGGAGCCCCGTCCTCCCCACACCCCTGACCTGCACTTCATAGCTCTGCAGTGCAGGCAGGCATGTTATCTCACTTTTTAAAAAAAGCCTAGACTTTGGCTGGGTGCGGTGGCTCACGCCTGTAATCCTAGCAGTTTGGGAGGCCAAGGTGGGCGGATCCCTTGAGCTCAGGAGTTCAAGACTAACCTGGGCAACATGGCAAAACCCCATCTCTACTTAAAAAGAAAAAGAAAAAAAAAAAACACACGACTGAGTGTGGTGACTCACGCCTGTAATCCCAGCACTTTGGGAGTCTGAGGCGGGTGGATCACAAGGTCAGGCGTTCGAGACCAGCCTGACCAATATAGTGAAACCCCATCTCTACTAAAAATACAAAAAATTAGCCAGACGTGGTGGTGCATGCCTGTAATCCCACCTACTCGGGAGGCTGAGGCAGGAGAATCGCTTGAACCCGGGAGGCAGAGGTTACAGTGAGCTGAAATCACGCTACTGCACTCCAGCCTAGGCGACAGAGCAAGACTCCTTGTCAAACACACACACACACACACACACAAATTAGCCAGGTGTGGTGGTGCGTGCCTGTAGTCCCAGCTACTTGCAGGGTCAAGGTGGGAGAATCGCTTGAGCGTAGGAGACAGAGGTTGCAGTGAGCCGAGATCGCACCACTGCACTGCAGCCTGGGCGACAGAGTGGAAATCTGTCTCAAAAAAGAAAACAAAGTTGGCCCTATTTAACACATTTTATCCCTTGAGTAGATCTTTGTCCATGTCATGTCAGTTACACTTAATCTTTTGTTTGTTTTCTTTTTCTTTTTTCTTTCTTTTTTTTTTTTTGAGATGGGAGTCTTGCTCTGTCACCCAGGCTGGAGTGCAGTGGTGCAGTATCAGGTCACTGCACCCTCCACCTCCTGGGTTCAAGCAGTTCTCCTGCCTCAGCCTCCTGAGTAGCTGGGATAACTAAACATGGAGGCGTGCACCACCACACCTGGCTAATTTTTGTATTTTTAGTAGAGATGGGGTTTCGCCATGTTGGCCAGGCTGGTCTTCACCTCCTAACCTCAGGTGATCCTCCTGCCTCGGCCTCCCAAAGTGCTGGGATTAGAGATGTGAGCCACCACATCTGGCCCATGTCAGTTACATTTAAATCTCTTTTTTTGTTTGTTTGTTTTTGAGACGGAGTTTCACTCTTGTTGCCCAGGCTGGAGTGCAGAGGCAACCCCTGGTTCAAATTCTCTGCCTCACCTCTGATACTGGATAATCAAAATGGAGGCTGCACCACCACACCTGGCTAATTTTGTACGCCATGTTGGCCAGGCTGGTCTCCACCTCCTAACCTCAGGTGATCCTCCTGCCTCGGCCTCCCAAAGTGCTGGGATTAGAGGTGTGAGCCACCACAGGTGGCCCATGTCAGTTACATTTAAATCTCTTTTTTTGTTGTTTGTTTTTGAGACGGAGTTTCACTCTTGTTGCCCAGGCTGGAGTGCAGCGGCATGATCTCAGCTCACTGCAACCTCCGCTTCCCGGGTTCAAGTAATTCTCCTGCCTCAGCCTCCCGAATAGCTGGGATTACAGGCATTCACCACCACGCCTGGCTAATTTTGTATTTTTAGCAGAGATGGGGGTTTCTCCATGTTGGTTAGGCTGGTCTCGAACTCCTGACCTCAGGTGATCCGCCCGCCTTGGCCTCCCAAAGTGTTGGGATTATAGGCGTGAGCCACTGCACCGGGCCTTTAAATCTCATTCTTTAGCCACTGCATTGGGATACACTTATTTTTGTTTTTGTTTTGTTTTGTTTCTTGAGACGGACTGTTGCCCAGGCTGGAGTGCAGTGGCGCCATCTCACCTCATTGCAACCTCCGCCTCCTGGGTTCAAGCGATTCTCCTGCCTCAGCCTCCTGAGTAGCTGGGAATACAGGTGCCCGCCATCATGCCTGGCTAATGTTAGTATTTTTAGTAGAGACGAGGTTTCACTCTGTTGGCCAGGCTGGACTCGAACTCCTGGCCTCGTGATCCACCCACCTCGGCCTCCCAAAGTGTTGGGATTACAGGCGTGAGCCACTGCGTCTGGCCACACTTGCTGTTTTCTTATTCCCCTTTCGCTGGGCATCCAGGTTGTTTCCAGTGTCATGCTGTGGCCAGTAAGTCCACACAGCTCTGCCCATTCGGAAACACAGGTGTGGGATCTTCCCTGAAGTGAGGTTTCTGGGTCAAGGGGAAGATGGCTCTTGGAACTTGACAGCTATTGGCAAATTGTCCTCTACAGAGGTTTCAGGTCATACCTGGCTTGCTGGAGTACAGGTGAGCCCTGGAAGGGACTGTTCGCAAGCCTTGCTTCCTGACGTGTATCCCAGGGACCAGCTGCACCAACACTGCCTGGGAGCCTTTTAGAAATGCAGGGTCAGGGCTGGACACGGTGGCTCATGCCTGTAATCCCAGCACTTTGGGAGGCCGAGGCAAGAGGATTGTTTGAGACCAGGAATTCGGGACCAGCCTGGGCAACATAGCAAGATACCATTGGCCAGACGCAATGGCTCCCGCCTATAATCCCAGCACTTTGGGAGGCTGAGGCGGACGGATCACGAGGTCAGGAGATCAAGACCATCCTGGCCAACATGGTGAAACCCCGTTTCCACTAAAAAAAATACAAAAAATTGGCCAGGTGTAGTGGCACGCGCCTGTAGTCCCAGCTACTCGGGAGGCTGAGGCAGGGGAATTGCTTGAACGTGGGAGGTAGAGGTTGCAGTGAGCCGAGATCGTGCCACTGCACTTCAGCCTGGCAACAGAGCAAGACTCTGTCTCAAAAAAAAAAAAAAGATACAATCTCTACCCAAAAAGAAAAAATTAAGTGGGCATGGTGGTGTGTGCCTATAGTCCTAGTTACTTGGGAGGCTGAGGCAGGAGGATCCCTTAAGCCCAGGAGTTGGAGGCTGCAGTGAGCTGTGATTGTACCACTGTACTCCAGCCTGGGTGACAGAGCAAGACCCTGTCTTTAATGAAAAAAAAAAGGATCGGGTGTGGTGGCTCACACCTGTAATCCCAGCACTTTGGGAGGCCAAGGTGGGTGGAACACAAGGTCAGGAGTTCAAGACCAGCCAGGCCAATATGGTGAAACCCCGCCTCTACTAAAAATACAAAAATTAGCTGGGCGTGGTGGCGGGCACCTGTAATCCAGCTACTGGGGAGGCTAAGGCAGGAGAATCGCTTGAAACCGGGAGGTGGAGGTTGCAGTGAGCCCAGATTGCCCCACTGCACTCCACCCTGGGCGACAGAGTAAGACTGTCTCCAAAGAAAAAAAAGAAAAAAAAAAAAGAAATAGGGGACCAGGTGAGCCCCATCCCGAAGCTTTAGATTCAGCACTTGCTATTGAACAAAGTCCAGAGGTCACTCTTGTGCCTGCTAAGGACTGAAAGGCATGGCTGTAAGTCATGGGCAGGTGTGAACCCTGTCTTCCAGCTGCAGCGTGGGCCTGGACTTTCTCCTGGAAGGTGGGGCCAGGCAGGCTGTACCTGACGTTCCTCTCTCCACAGTGTCTGCTGCAGAGACCATGTCTGCCAACGGGGCAGAGGCTGATGGCAGCACCCAGGTGACAGCGGAAGAACCGGCCCAGCAGGTGAGGAAGGGCCAGGACCAGGGACTGCGCCGACCCTGTGATTCCTGTGCAGTGAGGCTTCCCACACCAGGGTGCCCTGGCAGAGAGCCAGGGATCTGCCAGCAGCTCACGGAGCCAAAGGGATTTATTCCTCAGTGGGGTATGGACCACTCACTGGTGTCCCCAGTTGGGAGGGGGGAATCTCAAAGGCCCTTGGAGGGCCTGAGGGAGCAGGGTTCTGTCTGAAACTACCTGCCCTCCCCAGCCGCTAAGCCAAATCATCCTCACCTCTGAAGGCTCTCTCAGGGACCTCCTAGGAAGCCAGTTTCTATTCCAGATCTCTCATCCTCAGGTGATTTTATTATATACATGTTTTTTTGAGATGGGGTCTTGCTCTGTTGCCCAGCCTGGAGTGCAGTGGTGACATCTCGGCTCACTGCAACCTCTGCCTCCCGGGTTCAAGCGATTCTCCTGCCTCAGCCTCCCGAGTAGCTGGGGTAACAGGCATGCGCCACCACGCCCGGCTAATTTTTGTATTTTTAGTAGAGACAGAGTTTCACCATGTTGGCCAGGCTGGTCTCGAACTCTTGACCCAAAGTGACCTGCCCACCTCGGTCTCCCAAAGTGCTTGGATTACAGGCGTGAGCCACTGCGCCTGGCCCCAGAAATAATTAAAATTAAAAAATCAAGTGGTGCGCTGGATGTGACCCATGGGCTATGGTCTGCAGCCCCCAGTTTAGACCCTAACTGCCATGAGAATGGGACTCTTGTCCCCTATCACCACCTGGCACATTGCTGGGATAAAGTGCAGGCTCACGTAAATAGGCTGTGTTAAAGGAAGCACGTGGGCCGGGCATGTTGGCTCACGCCTGTAATCCCAGCACTTTGGGAGGCTGAGGTGGGCGAATCATGAGGTCAGGAGTTCAAGACCAGCCTGGCCAACATGGTGAAACCCTGTCTCTACTAAAAATACAAAAAAATTAGCTGGGCACGGTGGCACCTGTAATCCCAGCTACTCGGGATGATGAGGCAGGAGAATCGCTTGAACCCGGGAGGTGGAGGTTGCAGTGAGCCGAGATCACGCCAGTGCACTCCAGCCCAGGCAACAGTGCAAGACTCCGTTTCAAAAATAAAATAAAAATGAAGCACGTGGTGAAACCCCAAGGTTCCTGGCTTGTGCAACTGCCTGGATGCAAAGTGTGGGTAAACTGAGCCGTTTCACTGGCCGGGAGTGAGAGCAAAACCGCAGGGCACCCTGAGTTTCCGGCTGAGCTCCGCATCCTCCCCCGCCCAGTTTGCCTGAGCCCCTTCTCTCCTGTAGCCCAGTGTGGTGGACCGTGTGGCCAGCATGCCTCTCATCAGCTCCACCTGCGACATGGTATCTGCGGCTTATGCCTCCACCAAGGAGAGCTACCCGCATGTCAAGACCGTTTGCGACGTGGCAGAGAAGGGAGTGAGGACCCTCACGGCGGCCGCTGTCAGCGGGGCTCAGCCGATCCTCTCCAAGCTGGAGCCCCAGAGTGGGTGAAGTCCCAGGGGGCACTGAATCCCCCTTCTGGCCATTTCCCTGGGTGGGGAGTAGAGGGGTTTACCCAGCTTTTGGTCCTGTCCCCCTGAACCATTACTAGGTGACCTTCCAACAGTCACATTTGCATCTTAATTTTTTTTGGCAGTTGCATCAGCCAGCGAATACGCCCACAGGGGGCTGGACAAGTTGGAGGAGAATCTCCCCGTCCTGCAGCAGCCCACGGAGAAGGTAATGATGTCCGTCCTCGGGGGCTCCGTCGAGACGGGGACCTACCTGGGTGTGGAGTGCGCTGGTCCCAGCTTAACTAGACAAGCGTGATGGCATCCTCCCTGCTCCCTCTCCTGTCGGTTCCCATCCCCACCCGGAATCCACTCCCCACAGGGCAGCTGAAGGAATAATTACAAAGCGAGCCAGATTACAGGCGCCTGCCACCATGCCCGGCTGGTTTTTGTATTTTTAGTAGAGATGGGGTTTCACCATGATGGCCAGGCTGGTCTCGAACTCCTGACCTCAGGTGAGCCGCCTGCCTCGGCGTCCCAAAGTGCTGGGATTATAGGAATGAGCCACGGTGCCCAGCCCACTTGTTTTTATAATAAAGTTTTCTTGGCACACAGCCATGCTCATTTATTTACCTATTGTCTATGACTGCTTTCACCCTACAATGGCAAGGTTGAGTAGTTGTGACAGAGACTGTGACCCACGGTACTGAAAATCTTAGTTATGTGGCCCTTTACACAGAATGTTGCCACCCCCATAACTATTTTATTAGTCAGAAAAGGTTGGAGGCAGGAAAGTGAAAACATCGAAACGCCATGTTCCTGGCCGGGCGCGGTGGCTCATGTCTGTAATCCCAGCACTTTGGGAGGCCGAGGCAGGCGGATCACCTGAGGGCGGGAGTTCGAGACCAGCCTGACCAACACAGAGAAACCCTGTCCCTACGAAAAATACAAAATTAGCTGGGTGTGGTGGCGGGTGCCTGTAATGCCAGCTACTCGGGAGGCTGAGACAGGAGAATCGCTTGAACCCGGGAGACGGAGGTTGCTGTGAGCCGAGATCGCACCACTACACTCCAGCCTAGGCGACAGAGCGAGACTCTGTCTCAAAAACAACAAAACAAACAAACAAAAAAAACACCATGTTCCAAACTGTGTCCTACCCCTCAGCAACTGGGTGGCCTTCACACAAGTTACTTTGCCTCTGTGGGCCTCACTTTCTTTTGGTTTGTTTTTTGAGACCGGGTCTTGCTCTGTCGCGAGGCTGGAGTGCAGTGGTGCAATCTCGGCTCACTACAACCTCCACCTCCGGGTTCCAGCCATTCTCCTGCCTCAGGCTCCTGAGTAGCTGGGGTTACAGACGTCCGCCACCACGCCTAGCTAATTTTTATATTTTTTGTAGAGACAGGGTTTCACCAAGTTGGCCAGGATAGTCTCGATCTCTTGACCTCATGATCCGCCCGCCTCGGCCTCCCAAAATGCTGGGATTACAGGCGTGAGCCACCGTGCCTGGCCCCCTCTTTTTTTTTTTAAGATGGAGTTTCACTCTTGTTGCCCAGGCTGGAGTGCACTGGTGCGGTTTCAGCTCACTGCAACCTCCGCCTCCCGGGTTCAAGCAATTCTCCCCCCTCAGCCTCCCGAGTGGCTGGGATTATAGACATGCGCCACCACACCTGGCCAATTTTTGTATTTTTAGTAGAAGATGGGGTTTCACCATGTTGGTCAGGCTGGTCTTGAACTCCTGACCTCAGGTGATCCACTTTCTTTTCTACGGAATGGCGATGCTGACCTGGGGTTAATACCTGAAGGCCTAGAACAGGGCATGGCTTGTATCAAATGTTGGCTCTTCACATAAAAAAAAAAAAATTTTTTTTTGAGACAGGTTCTCACTCTGTCACCCAGGGTGGGGTGCAGTAGTGTGATCATGGCTCACTGCAGCCTTGAACTCCTGGGCTCAAGTGATCCCCCCATCTCAGCTTCCCAAGTAGCTGGGACGACAGTCACACACCACCATGCCTGGCTATTTTTAATTTTTTGTAGAGACGAGTTTTCACCATGTTGCCCAGGCTGTTCTCAAACTCCTGGGCTCAACAGATCCTCCTGCCTCAGCCTCCTGAGTAGCTGGGACTATAGGTGCATCCACCACACCTGGCTAATTTTTGTACTTTTTGTCAAGACAGAGTCTCGCCATATTGCCCAGGCTGGTCTCCAACTCTTGGGCTCAAGCAAATCCTCCCGCCTCAGCCCCACAAAGTGCTAGAATTATAGGAGTGTGCCACTGTGCCCTACCTCAGTTTCCCTTAATCACCACTTTTTAAATACTCTGTCTCTAAATACAGTCACGTTCTTACCCCTGGGGATCAGGTCTTCAACATATGAATTTGGGGTTGAGGGGGCCATAATTCAACCTATAACAGCCTGGGATGAAGAAATTAGGCACAGACCAGACGCAGTGGCTCACACGTTAATCCCAGCACTTTGGGAGGCCGAAGCAGGCAGGTCACTTGAGGTCAGGAGCTCGAGACCAGCCTGGCCAACATGGTGAAACCCTATGTCTACTAAAAATTCAAAAATTAGCCAGGCATGATGGTGAGTTCCTATAATCCCAGCTACTTGGGAGGCTGAGGCACGAGTGTCACTTGAACCTGGGAGGCAGAGGTTGCAGTGAGCTGAGATCGCGCCACCGCGCTCCAGCCTGGGCAACAGAGCAAGGCTCTGTCTCAAAAAAAAAGAAAAAACACCCTCCTTCAGATAACTGTGAAGCTTAATCGGTTATTGTTTGGCTCCCCAGCTGGGACCAGGGCACAGGCCGCCTGCTTTGTGGCTGTGTCCAGTGCCCAGTGGGCAGCCTGGCACAGGGTAGATGCTTTTTTTTTAGTTTTTTGAGACGGAGTGTTGCTCTTGTTGCCCCGGCTGGAGTGCAATGGTGCGATCTCGGCTCACTGCAACCTCCACCTCCCAGGCTCAAGCAATTCTCCTGCCTCAAGTGATTCTCCTGCCTCAGCCTCCCGAGTAGCTGGGATTACAGGCATGCACCACCATGCCTGGGTAATTTTGTATTTTTAGTAGGGACGGGGTTTCTCCATGTTGGTCAGGCTGGTCTCGAACTCCCAACCTCAGGTGATCTGCCCGCCTTGGCCTCCCAAAGTGCTGGGATTACAGGTGTGAGCCACCGCGCCCGTCAGGTAGATGCTTATTAAGTATTCAGGTGCTCCATGTCCGCCTCAGCCCAGTGGTTACAGAAGGGCCACCCTTGGGTACCACCTGCTTGTGTCTGGGTCTCTAGCATCAGAAATAGGTGATCCCTGGGTTGGAGGCAAGACAAGCCAGCCGCATCCCAGCATCCTTGGACTTTCCCTGAGACCACCTGCAGGGACAGGCAGCTCATTCATCCACCCGCTATTGAGTGCCTACTGTATGCCAGGGGGCTGTGCTGTCCCATCATGGTTACACTTCCTCGCCTCCCATTTATGCAGAAATGGCCTTAGCTGGGAAACAGCAGAGCGGGTGTCAACTTGTCAACTTCCGCCTTTTTTTTTTGAGACAAGGTCTTGCTCTCTTGCCCAAGCTGGAGTGTAGTGGCGTGATCTCGGCTCACTACAGCCTCAACCTCCTAGACTTAGGCAATCCTCCCAGCTCTCAGCCTCCTGAGAAGCTGGGACTACAGGTGTGCACCACCACACCTGGCTAATTTTTTAATTTTTTGTAGGAATGGGGTCTCGCTATATTGCCCAGGCTGGTCTCAAACTCCTGGGCTAGCCGGGCACGGTGGCTTACGCCTGTAATCCCAGCACTTTGGGAGGCCGAGGCAGGTGGATCACGAGATCAGAACAACAGAGCGAGACTCCATCTCAGAAACAAAACAAAACACAAACTCCTGGGCTCAAGCAATCCTACCACTTGCCTTGGCTTCCCTAAGTGCTGGGATTACAGTTGTGAGCCACTGTGCCCAGCCATGCCTACACCTTATCAGCAAAGACCAGTAGTGGTCCTGGCTGAGGGGGGATGGAAACTGCTGAGCTCACAGGAAGATGGGAAACGTCAACCAGGAGCCCCCATCTTAGGGCCAAGCCGTTGCATTCCCTTTCTCTCTCACTGATACCGTGGGAGGTCAACAGTCCTTCTGTTTATAGAAGGGATAAGCTCAGGGTGAATTCTTCAAGGTCGTTGAACGGAGCTGCAGCTGTGAGCTTTTTTTTTTGAGATGGAGTCTCGCTCTGTTGCCCAGGCTGAATGCAGTGGTGTGATCTCAGCCCACTGCAACCTCTGCCTCCTGGGTTCAAGTGATCCTCCTGCCTCAGCCTCCCAAGTAGCTGGGATTATAGGCGCCCATCACTACGCCCAGCAAATTTTCGTATTTTTAGTAGAGATGGGGTTTCACCATGTTGGCCAGGCTGGTCTCAAACCCCTGACCTCCGGTGATCCAGCTGCCTCGGCCTTCCAAAGTGCTGGGATTATAGGCGTGAGTCACCGTGCCCGGCCAATTTTTGTATTTTTTGTAGAGGTGAGGTCTTACTATGCTGCCCAGGCTGTTCTCACACTTCTGGGCCCAAGCGATCCTCCCACCTCAGCCTCCCAAAGTGCTGGGATGACAGGTGTGAGCCACCGTGCCTGGCCTGCTGTGAGCTCTTGACTTTTTGAGAGGTGCAATGCTCTCTCAATTCTGGGCCCTATGAGTTTTTTCCCCCTTTGTGAAGAGGTAACTTTCCCCAGGTTCTCGGGGACGGTGGTGTTGTCAGAGCTAGATTTTAATCTAGGCCAGTGTGAGAACGTGCGTGTTCACTGAGTAGTGCTGCTGTTAAAACCTGACTCTCGTCGGGGGCGTTGGCTCATCCTGGCTAACACAGTGAAACCCCGTCTCTACTAAAAATACAAAAAATTAGCCAGGTGTGGCGGTGGGCGCCTGTAGTCCCAGTTGCTGGGGAGGCTGAGGCAGGAGAACCGCTTGAACCTGGGAGGCAGTGAGCCGAGATGGTGCCATTGCACTCCAGCCTGGGTGAAAAGAGCAAAAACTGTGTCAAAAAAACAAAAACAAAAAACTTGACTCTCACACCCTCTTCCCCCACAAAAAGACGAGCTCTCATGAGTACAAGAGGACTGTCTTCAGGGAAGCACCAACTTGGGTAGGAATGGGGCAGGTGGGGTTTTCAACTTTGCACAGAGCCCTCTGCATAGAGATCTGTCTAACGACTTAGCTTCAGCTGGACACAGTGGCTCACGTCAGTCATCCCCGCACTTTGGGAGGCCAAAGCAGGAGGACTGCTTGAGGCCAGGAGTTCGAAACCAGCCTGGGCAACATGGAGAGTCCCTGTGTCTACGAAAAATAAAAAAATAAGCCGGGTGTGGTGGTGTGTACCTGTAGTCTCAGCTACTCGGGAGGCTGAGGTGGGAGGATCACTGGAGCCGAAGAGATCAAAGCTTCAGTGAGCTATGATTGCACCACTGCACTCCAGCCTGAGTGACAGAGTGAGACCCTGTCTCAAAAGAAAAAAAAAAAAGACTTAGATTCTAGAACAGCAGGTATTGATAGATGAGCGCTCACTATGTGCTGGGTGGGGCCTAGTCAAAGGATTCCATGCAAAGCTTTTTTTTTTTTTTTTTTGGAGACAGAGTCTTGCTCTGTTGCCCAGGCTGGAGTGCAGTGGTACAGTCTTGGCTCACTGCAAACTCCGCCTCCCGGGTTCAAGGGATTCTCCCGCCTCAGCCTCTAGAGTAGTAAGGATTACAGATGCGCACCACTGCACTTGGATAATTTCTTGTATTTTTTGTCTCTACAAAAAATAAAAAATAAGGCTGGGCGCAGTGGCTCACGCTTGTAATCCCAGCACTTTGGGAGGCCCAGGCAGGTGGATCCCCTGACATCAGGAGTTCAAGACCAGCCTGGCCAACATGGTGAAACCCGTCTCTACTAAAAATACAAAAATCGGCTCGGCATGGTGGCATGTGTCTGTAATCCCAGCTACTTGGGAGGCTGAGGCAGGAGAATCACTTGAACCCAGGTGGCAGAGGTTGCAGTGAATCGAGATTACACCATTGCACTCCAGCCTGGGCAACAAGAGTGAAACTCCATCTCAAAAAATAAATAAATAAATAAATAAAAAGAAAAGATAAAAAATAGCCAGAAGTTGTACGTGCCTGTGGTCACAGCTACTCACTCAGGAAGCTGAGGTAGGAGGATCACTTGAACCCAGGAGGTGGAGTTTGCAGTTAGACGAGATTGTGCCACTGCACTCCAGCCTGGGTGACAGAGAGAGACTCCATCTCAAAAAAAAATTAAATTAAATTGAAAAAAAAAAAAAACCAGGCAGGATGCAGTGACTCATTCCTGTAATTCCAGCACTTAGGGAGGCCGAGGTGGGCGGATCACTTTAGGTCAGGAGTTTGAGACCAGCCTGACCAATATGGTGAAACCCCATCTCTACTAAAAATAAAAAATTAGCTGAGCGTAGTGGCACATGCATATAATCCCAGCTACTCGGGAGGCTGAGGCAGGAGAATCGCTTGAACCCAGGAGGCGGAGGTTGCAGTGAGCCGAGATCACACAATTGCACTCAGCCTGGGCAACAAGAGTGAAACTCCATCTCAACAACAACAAAAAACAATTAGCCAGGCGTGGTGGCAGGCACCTGTAATCCCAGCTACTTGGGATGCTGGGGCAGGACAACTGCTTGAACCCGGGAGACAGAGGTTGCAGTGATCTGAGATGGTGTTCCTGCACTCCAGCCTGGGCAACAGAGCAAGACCCTGTCTCCAAAAAAAGAAAGAAAGAAAGAAAGAAACGAGGCACAGGGAGGTACAGTGACTTGCCCGAAGCCACACAGCTGAGAAGTAGCAAGCTAGGGACAGAGCCTAGGTAGTCTAGCTGCAGAGTATGGGGTCATGCCCACGACTCCAGACTCAGGGTCACCTGGGGGATGGCGCTTCCTGCCTCAGTCTCCCTGGAAGTTGGGGTGCAGGGGAGGGGTGCCCACGTACAGAGGGAAGACGGAGATGCTGGGGTCACCTGGGGGATGGCGCTCCCTGCCTCCGTCTCCCTGGGAGTTGGGGTGCAGTGGAAGGGTGCCCAGGTACGGAGGGAAGGCAGCAATGCTGGGTCACCTGGGGGATGGCGCTCCCCACCTCAGTCTCCCTGGAAGTTGGGGTGCAGGGGAGGGGTGCCCAGATATGGAGGGAAGGCAGAGATGCTGATGCTGTTGCCTCTCCTAGGTCCTGGCGGACACCAAGGAGCTTGTTTCGTCCAAGGTGTCGGGGGCCCGAGAGATGGTGTCTAGCGCCAAGGACACGGTGGCCACCCGAGTGTCGGAGGCAGTGGATGCGACCCGTGGTGCTGTGCAGAGCGGCGTGGACAAGACAAAGTCCGTAGTGACCGGCGGGGTCCAATCGGTCATGGGCTCCCGCGTGGGCCAGATGGTGCTGAGTGGGGTCGACACGGTGCTGGGGAAGTCAGAGGAGTGGGTGGACAACCACCTGCCCCTTACGGATGCCGAACTGGGTAAGCGTGGCCAGCGGGCTGCTCTGGGACCCCTCCCCAGTCCCCGTGACCGGAAGCCGCTGTCGGCCTCCTGGGGTCTGTGCCTCACTGCCACCTTGTCGCTGCCACCTCTCCCCGGCATCTTGGAATCTCATCACTAACACTGTCCCCTCTGTCCTGCTCACCAGCTCTCGCCCTCACCCACCACAGTCTCCTCCCCACAGCAGCCACCAGAGGGCGCCTGTGACTACCTGAGTCAGAGCCCGTCCCTCCTTTGCCCACAGCCCTCCATGGACTCCACCTCCCTTGGGATCAAAGCCCAAGTCCTCGTCACAGCCCGAAAGGTCCTGCACAACCTGCCCCGTCCTCTCCCCGCCCTCCTCCTCTTCCCTCTTCGCTCACTCCGCTCCTGCATAAATATGTGTCTAAACTTGAGATCTTACTGAACTGTGACAACAATGCTGGTGTTCCTGCGAGGCCAGACATGCCACTCCAGTGATCTCGGTCATATACTTGCACTCCCTGCACTGTTTATTTGATATTCTTCTTTAATTAATTAATTTATTTATTTAGAGACAGAGTCTCGCTCTGTCACCTAGGCTGGAGTGCAATGGCGTGATCTCAGCTCACTGCAATCTCTGCCTCCCGGGTTCAAGTGAGTCTCCTGTCTCAGCCTCCTGAGTAGCTGGGATTGCAGGCACCTGCCACCACACGGCTAATTTTTTGTATTTTTAGTAGAGATGGGGTTTCACTATGTTGGCCAGGCTGGTCTCGAACTCCTGACCTCGTGATCTGCCCACCTCGGCCTCCCCAAGTACTGGGATTACAGGTGTGAACCGTGCCTGGCCCTTTTTTATTTGTTTGTTTTAGAGATAGAGTCTCACTCTCTTGCCCAGGCTGGAGTGCAGTGGTGCAATCATAGCTCAATGCAGCCTCAAACTCCTGGGTTCAGGTGAGCCTCCCACCTCAGCCTCCGAGTAGCTGGGACTACAAACACATACCATCATGCCCAACTAATTTTTCTTTATTTAATTTTTTGTAAAGACGGGGTCTCCCTCTGTCATCCCAGCTGATCTAGAACTCCTTGGCTGGAGTGATCCTACTGCTTTAGCCCCCCAGAGTGCTGAGATTGGGATTTCTGCAAATAAGAAGCTTAGGATATAGGCAGGGCACGGTGGCTTAGCCTGTAATCCCAGCACTTTGGTGGGCCAAGGTGGGCGAATCACTTGAAGTCAAGAGTTTGAGACAAGCCTGGCCAACATGGTGAAACCCGGTCTCTACTAAAAATACAAAAATTAGGCCGGGCATGGTGGCTCACGCCTGTAATCCCAGCACTTTGGGAGGCCGAGGCGGGCGGATCACGAGGTCAGGAGATCAAGACCACGGTGAAACCCCGTCTCTACTAAAAATACAAAAAATTAGCCGGGCGTGGTGGCGGGCACCTGTAGTCCCAGCTACTCGGAGAGGCTGAGGCAGGAGAATGGCGTGAACCCAGGAGGCGGAGCTTGCAGTGAGCCGAGATTGCGCCACTGCACTCCAGCCTGTGTGACAGAGCGAGACTCCGTCTCAAACAAAAAAAAAAAAAAGAAAAAAAACAAAAATTAGCCAGGCGTGGTGGCGGATGTCTGTAATCCCAGCTACTCGGGAGGCAGAGGTTGCAGTGAGCTGAGATTGGGCCGCTGCACTCCAGCCTGGGTGGCAGTGAGACTCCATCTCAAAAAAAAAAAAAAAGCATGGGTACAGAAGGAGCAGGATTAAATAAAGACATGCATGCAGCTGGGCACGGTGGCTCATGGCTGTAATCCCAGTACTTTGGGAGGCTGAGGCGGATGGATCACCTGAGGTCGGGAGTTCGAGACCAGCCTGACCAACGTAGAGAAACCCCATCTCTACTAAAAATACAAAATTAGCCTGGTGTGGTGGCGCATCCCTGTAATCCCAGCTAACTTGGGAGGCTGAGGCAATTGAACCCGGAAGGCAGAGCTTGTGGTGAGCCGAGACTGCGCTATTGCACCCTAGCCTGGGCAACAAGAACGAAATCCCGTCTCAAAAAAAATAAAGGCTGGGAGTGGTGGCTCATGCCTGTAATCCCAGCACTTACGGAGGCTGAGGCAACTGGATCACGTGGTCAGGAGTTAGAGACCAGCCTGGCCAACATGGTGAAACCCCGTCTCTACTAAAAATACAAAAATTAGCCAAGCATGGTGGCACGTACCTGTAATCCCAGCTACTCAGAAGGCTAAGGCGGGAGAATCGCTTGAACCCGGGAGGTGGAAGTTGCAGTGAGCTGAGATCATGCCATTGCACTGCAGCCTGGGCAACAGAGTGAGACTGTCTCAAAAAAACAAATAAATAAAATAAGTAAATAAATAAATAAATACATGCATATATACATATGAACCTACGAACATGGGAGGAGGCCAGGCGCGGTGGCTCACACCTGTCATCCCAGCACTTTGGAGGCTGAGGTGGGAGGATCAGTTAAGCCCAGGAGTTCCAGACCAGCATGGACAACATACCGAGACCCCGTCTCTACAAAAAATTTAAAAATTAGCTGGGTGTGCTAGTGCACGCCTGTAGTCCCAGTTGCTATTTGGGAGCTGAGGCAGGAGGATCACTTGAGCCTGGGAGGTCAAGGCTACGGTGAGCTATGATCGCACCGCCGCACTCCAGCCTGGGCAACAGAGCAACATTGTACTTCAAAAAATAAAAACCGACAAAACAAACAGATCTAAACATAGAAAAGGTACAGGAAGCCAGGTGCAGTGGCTCACACCTGTAAACCTAGCACTTAGGCAGGCTGAGGCGAGCAGATTGCTTGAGTCCAGGAGTTCAAGACCAGCCTGGGCAACATAGTGAGACCCCCATTTCTACAAAAAATACAAAAATTAGCCAGGTGTCTTGCCGTACTCCCAACTTCATGTAGTCGCAGCTACTCGGGAGGCCAAGGTTGAAGGACAGCTTGAAGCTGGGAGGTTGAGCCTGCAGTAAGCTGAGATCGTGCCACTGCACTCCAGCCTGGGCAACAGACCAAGACCCTGTCTTAAAAAAAAAGAAGAAAGGGTACAGGAAAAATACGGTATATATGGTATTATAATCTTATGGGACCACTGTAGTATATGCGGTCCATTGTTGGCTGAAATGTCATTATTATCTTTTTTTTGAGACGGAGTCTCACTCTCAACCCAGGCTGGAGTGCAGTGGTGTGATCTCAGCTCACTGCAGCCTCCACCTCCCGGGTTCAAGCGATTCTCCTGCCTCAGCCTTCCAAGTAGCTGAGATTACAGGCTAGTGCCATCACGCCTGGCTAATTTTTGTATTTTTAGTAGAGATGGGGTAGAGCCATGTTGGCCAGGCTGGTCTTGAACTCCCTGCCTCAAGTGATCTGCCCGCCTCGGCCTCCCAAAGGGCTGGCATTACTGGCATGAGCCACTGCGCCCAGCCTATGGTATTATAATGTTATGGGACCTCTGTAGTATATGCGATGTATTGCTGTTATTCTCTGCAGGACTGCATAATGAACATTCAGGACTATATTCACAGGTTGTCCAAGGCAGGTCTGGCCTGCAGGCCATAGCTTGAGACCCTCCCGCTAGTCTAAGGTCTCTGATTCCTGTGAGGTTTAATTTTCCTTATCCCCATTTTGCAGATAGGGAAAACCAAGGCAGAATCCTTTGTTCCCAGGCCTTCAAGGTTTATAAGAAGTAGAACTGGGGTATAAACTGGACAGCATGCCTGGGCGTGGTGGCTCACGCCTATAATCACAGCACTTTGGGAGGCCGATTCGGATGAATCACTGGAGATCAGGAGTTCGAGACCAACCTGGCCAACATGGTGCAACCCCATCTCTACTAAAAATACAAAAATTAGCCAGGTACAATAGCAGGCACCTGTAATCCCAGCTACTCAGGAGGCTGAGGCAGGAGAATCACTTGAACCCGGGAGGCAGAGGTTGCAGTGAGCCAAGATGACACCACCGCACTCCAACCTGGGCGACAGAGCGAGACTCCGTCTCTAAATAAAGAAATAAACTGGACAGTGATTCCTGGGACCATCTGCATGGGACAAGCCCGGCTGTGTGTTCTGGTCTTCACAGAGACTCTTCTCCTTTTCCTTGCAGCCCGCATCGCCACGTCCCTGGATGGCTTCGACGTCGCATCCGTGCAGCAGCAGCGGCAGGAACAGAGCTACTTCGTACGTCTGGGCTCCCTGTCGGAGAGGCTGCGGCAGCACGCCTATGAGCACTCGCTGGGCAAGCTTCGAGCCACCAAGCAGAGGGCACAGGAGGCGCTGCTGCAGCTGTCACAGGCCCTAAGCCTGGTGAGGTTCCGGGGAGTTGGGGCCCTGAGCCAGCAGCCTTCACCCCGCAGCAGACACCCACCCAGAGCTCAGTGGCTTATCGCTCACCCCTCTGCATGCTGGCGGGGCCATACGCGCTTGCTCCTGGCACTGTATCTGGTTGTACACTCATTTGCTCAGGCTGCTGCCACAAACCACACTGTCTGGGGCCGGGCATAGCGGCTCACACCTCTTTGTGTGAGTCCCTCAAGTTCTTTGGGAGCCCAAGGCAGGAGGATCGCATGAGTTCAGGGGTTTGAGACCCACCTGGGCAATATAGTAAGTCCCCATCTCTACAAAAAATAATTTAAAACAATTAGCCGGCTGTGGTGGTGCGTGCCTGTAATCCCAGCTACTTGGGAGGCTGAGGTGGGATGATTGCTTGAGCCCAGGAGTTGGAGGCTGCAGTGAGCCATGATTGTGCCACTGCACTGCAGCCTAGTCAACAGAGCAAGACCCCATCTCAAAAAACAAAAAAATCGCAGCCAGGTGCGGTGGCTCATGCCTGTAATCCCAGCACTTTGGGAGGCTGAGGCGGGTGGATCACGAGGTCAGGAGTTCAAGACCAGCCTGGCCAACATGGTGAAACCCCATCTCTACTAAAAATACAAAAATTAGCCAGGTACAATGGCAGGCACCTGTAATCCCAGCTACTCAGGAGGCTGAGGCAGGAGAATCGCTTGAACCCGGGCGGCAGAGATTGCAGTGAGCCGAGATCATGCTGCTGCTCTCCAGCCTGGGAGACAGAGTGAGACTCCATCTCAAAAAAAAAAAAAAAAAAAGTCGCACTGCCTGGGAAATGTAACCAATAGATACTTATTTTCTCACATTTCTGGATGCTGGAAGTCCAAGATCAGAGTGTCCTTTTGGGGCCTCTCTCCTTGACTTGTAGACAGCCATCTTCTCCCCGTGTCTTCACGTGGTCGTCCCTTCCCTCTGTGTATGTCTGTGTCCTAATCTCTTTTTTCTCTTTGAGGCGGAGTCTGGCTCTGTTGCCCAGGCAGGAGTGTAGTGGTGCAATCTCAGCTCACTGCAACCTCCACTTCCTGGGTTCAAGTGATTCTTGGGCCTCCACCTCCCGAGTAGCTGGGATTACAGGCACTTGCCACCATGCCTGGCTAATTTTTGTATTTTTAGTAGAGATGGGGTTTCACTGTGTTGGCTGGGCTGGTCTCAAACTCCTGACCTTAAGTGATCCGCCCGCCTCGGCCTCCCAAAGTGCTGGGATTATAGACATGAGCCACCATGCACGGCTCTAATCATCTCCTCATTTAAGGGGCCCAGCCCTTTATGGTCTGGAGCCCACCCTAATGGATAGCTTCATTTATCTTAATGACTTTTTTTTTTTTTTTAGAGACAGGGTTTCACTCTGTTGCCCAGGCTGGAGTGCATGATCATGACTCACTGCAGCCTCTAAGGTTCACCCATCACCCATCTTGGAGCATATGTCTGCCATCATTCCTCGTTATTTCTTTTTCTTTCTTTTTTTTGTTTTTTTTTTGAGACGGAGTCTCGCTCTGTCCCCCAGGCTGGAGTGCAGTGGTGCACGGTCTCTGCTCACTGCAAGCTCCGCCTCCTGTGTTCACGCCATTCTCTTGCCTCAGCCTCCCGAGTAGCTGGGACTACAGGCGCCCGCCACCACACCTGGCTAATTTTTTGTATTTTTAGTAGACACTGGGTTTCACCGTGTTAGCCAGGATGGTCTCGATCTCCTGACCTCATGATCCACCCGCCTCGGACTCCCAAAGTGCTGGGATTACAGGCGTGAGCCACCGCGCCCGGCCGACTATTTTTCTTTTCCCTTGAACTGTATGTAATATATAGAGATGAGGTCTCACTGTGTTGCCTAGGCTGTTCTGGAGCTCCTGAGCTCAAGTGATCCAACCCCCTTGGCCTCCCAAAGTGCTGGGATTGCGGAAGTCAGCCTGCTTCATTCCTTTGGAAAGCTGAGTCATATTTCATTACAAGCACTTTTTTTTTTTTTGAAACGGAGTCTGGCTCTGTCACCCAGGCTGGAGTGCAGTGGCGCAATCTCAGCTCACTGCAACCTCCGCCTTCCAGGTTCAAGCGATTCTCATGCCCCAGCCTCCCGAGTAGCTGGGACTACAGATGTGCACCACCATGCCTGGCAAATTTTTTTTTTTTTTTTTTTTTTTGAGACGGAGTCTGGTGCTGTCGCCCAGGCTGGAGTGCAGTGGCATGATCTCGGCTCACTGCAAGCTCTACCTCCCGCGTTCACGCCATTCTCCTGCCTCAGTCTCCCAAGTAGCTGGGACTACAGGCGCCCACCACCACACCCAGCTAATTTTTGTATTTTTTTTTTTTTTTTTTGAGACGGAGTCTCGCTCTGTCACCCAGGCTGGAGTGCCGTGGCGCGATCGCGGCTCACTGCAAGCTCCGCCTCCCGGGTTCACGCCATTCTCCTGCCTCAGCCTCTCCGAGTAGCTGGGACTACAGGCGGCCCGGCCTAAATTTTTGTATTTTTATTAGAGACGGGATTTCACTGTGTTAGCCAGGATGGTCTGGATCTCCTGACCTCATGATCCGCCCGCCTCGGCCTCCCAAAGTGCTGGGATTACAAGCGTGAGCCACTGAGCCCGGCCGCTAATTTTTGTGTTTTTAGTAGAGACAGGGTTTCACCATGTTGGTCAGGCTGGTCTTGAACTCCTGAGCTCAGGTGATCCGCCCACCTCGACCTCCCAAAGTGCTGGGATTACACGCTTGAGCCACCATGCCCGGCCTACAAGCACTTTTTAAGCCTTTGCTAGTTCCATCTGCTCATGTCCCATTGGCCAAAGCCAGCCACGTGTCCAGGCTCCCTTGCAAGCGCAGGAGAAAGTGACGCAATGGGAGGAGCTACAGGGGATGCGCAGCCCTTCTTTGCACCAACCACACAGACCCTGAGTGTGTCAATGATTAAACCAAAGGCCCCAGAGCTCACCGTAGCCAGGAAACCCTTCCTCCCTCCCTCCCTTTCTCTTTTCTAGACCGTCATATAAGTCAGATGATGGAAGGATTCCCCGGGTTCCTTCTGGAATCCCGCCTCTCCCAGGGGAGCCTCCTTCCCTCACCTCTCTCTCCCCTGCCCCAGATGGAAACTGTCAAGCAAGGCATTGATCAGAAGCTGGTAGAAGGCCAGGAGAAGCTGCACCAGATGTGGCTCAGCTGGAACCAGAAGCAGCTCCAGGGCCCCGAGAAGGAGCCGCCCAAGCCAGAGGTACCCATGAGGGACTGGGGGGTGGCCTGGGTTACTTGGAGTCCCGATGCCACTCTCTACACCTCTGCTTCATGGGCCTACCTGCTTCTAATGATTTTCCTAGCCTCATCTGCTTTGGGGAGCTAATGACACCTCCTCCAGGAAGCCTGCCTTGATTTCTCCTCTTGGGCATGCATAGGTATGGCTTCTTTTTTTTTTTTCCTTATTTATTTATTTTTTTTAGACGGAGTGTTGCTCTGTCACCCAGGCTGGAGTACAATGGCATGATCTTGGCTCACTGCAACCTCCACCTCCTGGGTTCGAGTGATTCTCCTGCCTCAGCCTCCCTAGTAGCTGGGGTTATGGGGTTATAGGAGCTCACCACCACGCCTGGCTAATTTTTTTGTATTTTTAGTAGAGACAGGATTTCACCATGTTGACCAGGCTGGTCTTGAACTCCTGACCTCAAGTGATCCACCCTTCCCGGCCTCCCAAAGTGCTGGGATTACAGGCATGAGCCACCGAGCCCAGCCCCTAGCAGCAACTTCTGACTAGTATTCTCCGGCCCCCTCCACTCTATCTCAAGCCTTGGCTTCTTGTGTTCTCTGATGGGTCTCGCTGCCTGTCCCACCACCCACTTAAGCTCCCCAGGGGCAAAGGAAGGTTGCAGTGAGCCGAGATCGCGCCACTGCACTCCAGCCTGGGCAACAGAGGGAGATTCTGTCTCAAAAAACAGAAAATGTCCTGAAATTAGATGAAGGTAGTATTTGCACAACCTTGTGAATATATTAAAAATCAATGAATTGTACACTTCAAAGGGTGAGTTTTATGGTGTGAGGATTATATATCAATTTTTGAAATATTTGTTTATTTATTTTTGAGACAGTGTCTCACTCTGTTGCCCTGGCTGGAGTGTAGTGATGCCATCACAGGTCACTGTGGCCTCGCCATTGCAGATTCAGGCAATCCTCTCGCCTCAGCCTGCCAAGTAGCTGGGAACACAGGCACGTGCCACGATGCCGGGCTAATTTTTTTTTAAATTTTTAGTAGAGACGGGATCTCACTGTGTTGCCCAGGCTGGTCTTGAGCTCCTGGCCTCAAGCAATCCTCCCACCTCGGCCTTCCAAAGCACTGGGATTACAGGCATAAGCCACCACACCCGACCCCAGATCGATTATTTATTTATTTATTTATTTATTTATTTATTTATTTTTATTATTATTTTTTTTTGAGACGGAGTCTCGCTCTGTCGCCCAGACTGGAGTGCAGTGGCATAATCTCTGCTCACTGCAAGCTCTGCCTCCCAGGTTCACGCCATTCTCCTGCCTCAGCCTCCCGAGTATCTGGGACTACAGGCGCCCACCACCATGCCCAGCTAATTTTTTTTGTATTTTTAGTAGAGACGCGGTTTCACCGTGTTACCCGGGATGGTCTTGGATGCTGACCTTGTGATCCGCCCGCCTTGGCCTCCCAAAGTGCTGGGATTACAGGCGTGAGCCACCGCGCCCTGCCTATTTATTTATTTATTTATTTATTGCTCTGTCACCCAGGCTGGAGTGCAGTGGCACAATCTCAGCTCACTGCAACCTCTGCCTCCTGGGTTCAAGCGATTCTCCTGTCTCAGCCTCCCCAGTAGCTGGGATTACAGGCATGCGCCACCACACCTGGCTAATTTTTATAGTTTTTAGTAGACATGGGGTTTCGCCATCCTGGCCAGGCTGGTCTCAAACTCCTGACCGCAGGTGATCCGCCCGCCTTGGCCTCCCAAAGTGCTGGGATTACAGGCGTGAGCCACCGTGCCCGGAACCAGATCAATTTTTTAAAAACTGAAATGAGATCATATCAAAAGCACATAGTAAGGGCTACAAAAGTGATATGCATAAAGATATCGTGAATATCTCTATAAATGCAAATTGTTTGGGAGGCAGAACTGGGACCGCCTGCCGCCTAAAACTGTCTCCTGTTTCCCTGACTGCTAAGCACAGAAGCCAGAATGACTTTTCAAATGAAAAAACCAGATCTTATCTCTCTCACGTGGGCACCTTCCCGTAATCCCTGGCTCAAGTCCAGAGTCCTGCAGCTGCCAGGGCTCTGGGCAAAACCCTACCTCCCAGTGCGTGCCTTTTTTTTTTTTTTTTGAGATAGAGTCTCACTCTGTCACCCCAGCTGGAGTGCAATGTCATGATCTCGGCTCACTGCAACCTCTGCCTCCCAGGTTCAAGCAATTCTCCTGCCTCAGCCTCCCTAGTAGCTGGGACTACAGGCACCTGCCACCACGCCCAGCTAATTTTATTTATTTATTTATTTTTGAGACAGTCTCACTCCGTCACCCAAGCTGGAGTGCAGTGGCGTGATCTCAACTCACTGCAGCCTCTGCCTCCTGGGTTCAAGCTATTCTCCTGCCTCAATCTCCTGTGGATTGCAGGCGCCCACAACCACACCTGGCTAATTTTTTTGTATTTTTAGTAGAGACAGGGTTCCATCATGTTTGCCAGGCTGGTCTAGAACTCCTAACCTCAAGTGATCCTCCCGTCTTGGCCTCCCAAAGTGCTGGGATTACAGGCCTGACCCACTGCGCCCGGCCTAATTTTTGTATTTTTAGTAGAGATGGGGTCTCACCATGTTGGCCAGGCTGGTCTCGAACCCTGTGTGTGCTCTTCTCACTCTCTGGCCAAGGAAATTTTCAAGGACCTGATTTCAACGATGTTCTCCCCCGATGGTTTACAACTTCTGCCTAGAAAGTTCTTCCAGGCTGTCCCAGCCTGGCTTCCACTTTTTGTTTTTTAACAGTTTTTGTTTTGTTTTGTTTTGTTTTTTGAGATGGAGTCTTGCTCTGTTACCCAGGCTGGAGTTCATTGGCACGATCTCGGCTCACTGCAAGCTCCGCCTCCCGGGTTCACGCCATTCTCCTGCCTCAGCCTCCCGAGTAGCTGGGACTGCAGGTGCTGCCACCACACCTGGCTAATTTTTTTGTATTTTTTTAGTAGAGACGGGGTTTCACCGTGTTAGCCAGGATGGTCTCAATCTCCTGACCTCGTGATCCACCCTCCTCGGCCTCCCAAAGTGCTGGGATTACAGGCGTGAGCCACCACGCCCAGCCTCTTTTTAACAGTTTAATTGAGATATCATTTGCATACCATACAAGTCATTCGTTTAAAGCATACACATAACTGGTTCTTAGCATTGCGCAACTATCCCTATCTCATCTCATGCCCCTAAAAAGAAACCCTTTTCCCATCAGCAGTCACTGCCCCATTTTCTCTTCCTCACAACCACGTATCCCCTCCTGTCTCTGTGGATGGGCCTGTCCTGGACATTTCATAGAAATGGGATCACACCCTGTTTGGCCTTTTGTGTCTGGCCTCTCGCGCTGAGCGTGACGTCCTCAGGGCTCATCCATGCTGTGGCCTGGGTCAAATCCCCATGACTTTCTTTTTTTTTTTTTTTTTTTGAGGCAGAGTCTCGCTGTCTCCCAGGCTGGAGTGCAGTGGCACAATCTCTGCTCACTGCAGGCTCCGCCCCCAGGGTTCACGCCATTCTCCTGCCTCAGCCTCCCGAGCAGCTGGGACTAGAGGCGCCCACCATCACGCCCAGCTAATGTTTTGTATTTTTAGTAGAGACGGGGTTTCACCGTGTTAGCTAGGATGGTCTCGATCTCCTGACCTCATGATCCGCCCACCTCTGCCTCCCAAAGTGCTGGGATTACAGGCGTGAGCCACCGCGCCCGGCCCCCATGACTTTCCATGGCTGAGTCATATTCTGTTGTACGGATGGATCACATTCTGTTCACCCATTTATCAACCAAAGGACACTTGAGGCATTTCTACTTTTTGCTATACCCCTATGTGCATGTCTTTGTGTGTGGACGTATGTTTCCGTTTCTCTTGTGCATACACCCACAACTAGAATTGCTGAGTCATGTGATAATTCTATGGTTTAACATTTTGAGGAACCACTAGACTGTTTTCCAAAGTAACTATACCACCAGCAATACGTGAGGCTTCCAGTTTCTCCGCCTCTTGACTGACACTGGGTATCATCTGATACCTTGTGGGGTTTTTTTTGTTTTTTTGTTTGTTTGTTTTTTGTTTTTGAGACGGAGTCTCGCTCTGTTGCCCAGGCTGGAGTTCAATGGCATGATCTTGGCTCACTGCAACCTCCGCCTTCTGGATTCAAGCAATTCTTCTGCCTCAGCCTCCTGTGTAACTGGGATTACAGGCACCTGCTACCACACCCAGCTAATTTTGTATCTTTAGTAGAAATGGGGGTTTCGCCATGTTGATCAGGCTGAGCTCCTGACCTCGGTGATCCACACGCCTTGGCCTCCCAAAGTGCTGGGATTACCCAAAGTGCGTGAGCCACCATGCCAGGCCTCCTTATGGCTTTGATTTGCATTTCCTCAATGACTTATAATGTCAAACAGCTTCTCATGGGCTCTCCCTATATCTTCTTTGGTGATTTGTCTATGCCTTTTAAAAAATTTGACTAGTGGCCAAATGCGGTGGCTCGTGCCTGTAATTCCAGCATTTTGGGAGGCTGAAGTGGGCAGATCACTTGGGCCCAGGAGTTTAAGACCTGGGCAATTTAGTGAGATCCTGGCTCTACAGAAAATTTTAAAAATGTAGCTGGGCGTGGTAGTGAGTGCCTGTAGTCCCAGCTATTCAGGAGGCTGAAATGAGAGGATAACTTGAGCTGATGAGTTAGAGGTTGTGGTAAGCTATGATCACACCACTGCACTCCAGCCTGGGTGACAAAGTGAGATCCTGTTTCTAATTAAAAGAAAAGAGTCTGGGCGCGGTGGCTCATGCCTGTAATCTCAGTACTTTGGGAGGCTGAGGAGGGTCAATCACTTGAGGTAGAGTTCAAGACCAGCCTCACCAACATGGTGAAACCCCATCTGTACTAAAAATGCAAAAGTTAGCCGGGTGTGGTGGCATGCACCTGTAGTCCCAGCTATTTGGGAGGCTGAGGCAGGAGAATGGCGTGAACCTGGGAGGTGGAGCTTGCAATGAGCCGAGATCGCGCCACTGCACTCCAGCCTGGGCGACAGAGCGAGACTCCGTCTCAAGAAAAAATAAAATAAAAAGGCCGAGCTCAGTGGCTCATGCCTGTAATCCCAGCACTTTGGGAGGCCGAGGCGGGCGGATCACGAGGTCAGGAGATTGAGACCATCCTGGCTAACATGGTGAAACCCCGTCTCTACTAAAATACAAAAAATTAGCTGGGCGTGATGGCAGGCACCTGTAGTCCCAGCTACTTGGGAGGCTGAGGCAGGAGAATGGCGTGAACCTGGGAGGCAGAGCTTGCAGTGAGCCGAGATCGCACCACTGCAGTCCCGCCTGGGCGAGAGAGTGAGACTCCGTCTCAAAAAAAAAAAAAAAAAAAAAAAAGTTTCGCCTATGGAAAGTGTTTTCCCCAAGGTCAGTGGTAGAACCCCTCTTCCCCTTTCCCTGGCTTCAGCTCCAACCGCCTTTCCTGAAACAAATGGTCCTGATTGGTGTCCTCGTCTCCCTTCTCAGCAGGTCGAGTCCCGGGCGCTTACCATGTTCCGGGATGTTGCCCAGCAACTGCAGGCCACCTGTACCTCCCTGGGGTCCAGCATTCAGGGCCTCCCCGCCAATGTGAAAGACCAGGTGCAGCAGGCCCGCCGCCAGGTGGAGGACCTCCAGGCCACCTTTTCCAGCATCCACTCCTTCCAGGACCTGTCCAGCAGCATCCTGGCCCAGAGCCGCGAGCGCGTCGCCAGCGCCCGCGAGGCCCTGGACCACATGGTGGAATACGTGGCCCAGAACACACCTGTCACGTGGCTCGTGGGACCCTTTGCCCCTGGAATCACTGAGAAAGCCCCAGAGGAGAAGTAGGGGAGAGGAGAGGACTCAGCAGGCCCTGTCTCTGTGCTGCAGCTGTGCTCCGGAGTCCTCAACCCAGGGCTCATTTCAAACTGATTTTCTAGCCACTCCTCCCAGCTCTTCTGTGCTGTCCGCTTGGGAAGCTAAGGCTCTCAAAACGGGCATCACCCAGTTGACCCATCTCTCAGCCTCTCCGAGCTTGGAAGAAGCCTGTTCTGAGCCTCACCCTATCAGTCAGTAGAGAGAGATGTCCAGAAAAAATATTTTTCAGGAAAGTTCTCCCCCGCAGATTTTTTTTTTTCCTTGTTAAAAATCAGGAATATAGGCCGGGCATGGTGGCTCACATCTGTAATCCCAGCACTCTGGGAGGCCGAGGCGGGCGGATCACCTGAGGTCAGGTGTTCGAGACCAGCCAGGCCAACATGGTGAAACCCCGTCTCTACTAAAAATACAAAAAAAAAATGAGCCAGGCGTGGTGGCAGGCGCCTGTAATGCCAGTTACTCAGGAGGCTGAGGCAAGAGAATCTCTTGAACCCGAGAGGTAGAGGTTGCAGTGAGCCAAGATCGCGCCATTGCACTCCAGCCTAGGGGACAAGAGTGAGACTTAGTCTCAAAAAAAAAAAAAAAAAAAAAAAAATCAGGGACGTAGTTCATATCCCACTTCGTTTACACCGACGTCCCTGGATAGCAGCCTGTAGCTAAGGGACTTGGGATTTCTGGCCTAAGTGGGCCTCCTGGGGATGGGGTGGAACACTGAGCTTCTGAGCCTCATTGTAGAGTAGAAAGGTGCTGGGGCCTGTCTGGTAAGCCTTGTTGAAATGCTCTGGTATTCAGTATTGCCTTAATAAACTTCACCCACAACTGCATACAGGCCATGTGTGTACGTGTGTGTGTCTTCATCTGTCTCTGTTGCTAGAACAGAACTATCTTAGGCAGGGTAATTTATTTATTCATTTATTTATTTTGTAGAGATAGGGTCTTGCTATGTTGCCCAGGCTGATCCTGAACTCCTGAGCTCAAGCGATCCTCCTGCCATGTCCTCCCAAAGTGCCTGGCCAGGCTGAGTAATTTATGAGCAACAGAAATTGGTTTCTCACAGTTCTGGAGGCAGGGAAGTCCAAGATCAAGACACTAGCAGGCCTGGCACAGTGGCTCACACCTGTAATCCCAGCACTTTGGGAGGCCGAGGTGGGAGGATCGCTTGAGGCCAGGAGTTTGAGACTGGCCTGGGCAACATAGCAAGACCCCATCTCTACAAAATTTTTTTTTTTTTTTAATTAGCCAGGCATGGTAAGGTGGGAGGGTCACTTGAGCCCAGGAATTTGAGACTGCAGTGAGCCAAGATCGCACTACTGCACTCCAGCCTGGGCAACAGAGCAAGATACCATCTCAGAAAAAAATCCAGGTGACAATCTACAGTGTTTCTCTACGGTAGCTACAGAGAAGGGGAACTTCAGGGACTTCTCCCAGGGACATGGGAAAGATACATTCTCAGTCTTACTAAATACTGCTAGACTGTTGGCCAAATCATTGTCAGTCTTTTCACTCCCACCCTAAGTCCACGAGAGGGTTCATTTTCCCCGTCACCAACCACATGTTACTTTCTCTTTGTTAATCTGTATTAAAGTTGAATTCATATGCACCCAAGTATATGAATCTTAAATGGACAGTTCAATGAATGCTACATAGGAATCCACTCCCTATAACCAACAGCCACATCAAGGGATTACTGGTGCATGCACCACCATGCCTGGCTAATTTTTGAATTTTACTAGAGACGGGGTTTTGCCATATTGGCCAGGCTGGCTTTGAACTCCTGACCTCAAGTGATCTGCCCGCCTCAGCCTCCCAAAGTGCTGGATTACAGGCGTAAGCCACTGTGCCAGCCTTTTTTTTTTTTTTTTCATCTTTTTTGAGACAGAGTTGTACTCTGTTGCCCAGGCTGGAGTGCAGTGGTGCTCTCTCAGCTCACTGCAACCTCCACCTCCCAGGTTCGTGTGGTTTTCCCACTTCAGCCTCCCGAGTAGCTGGGATTACAGGCGTGCACCACCACGCCTGGCTAATATTTTTTTTTTTTTTTTTTTTGAGATGGAGTTTTTTTTTTTTTTGAGATGGAGTCTTGCTCTGTCACCCAGGCTGGAGTGCAGTGGTGCGATCTCAGCTCACTGCAAGCTCCACCTCCTGGGTTCATGCCATTCTCCTGCCTCAGCCTCCCGAGTAGCTGGGACTACAGGCGCCCGCCACTATGACCAGCTAATTTTTTGTATTTTTAGTAGAGACAGGGTTTCACCGTGTTAGCCAGGATGTAATTTTGTATTTTTAGTAGAGACGGGGTTTCACCATGTTAGCCAGGCTGGTCTCGAATTCCTGACCTCAAGTGATCTGCCCACCTCAGCCTCCCAAAGTGCTGAGGTTACAGGTGTGAGCCACCACACCTGGCCCCACCTCATCCTCTTGAGTATCTGGGAACTACAGGCGTGCACCGTCACACTCAGCTAAATTTTATACACACACACACACACACACACACACACACAGATGTGGGTCTTGCTATGTTGCCTAGGCTGGTCTCAAACTCCTGGGCTCAAGCGACCTCCCACTCAACCTCCCAAAGCACTGGGATTACAGGTGAGAGTCACTGCATCTGGCTCTCACCCGATCTTTTCCCCAGTCCCATCAGATAGATGCTATTATCTCCAGGGAAAATGAGGTGTAATCCAGAGAGCTCACCCTCAGCCCCACCTCAGCTACTAATAGCTGAGTAGTAATTTGAACTCAGGCCAGGCATGGTGCCTCACGCCTGTAATCTCAGCACTTTGGGAGGCCAAGGCGGGCAGGTCACTTGAGGTCAGGAGTTCAAGACCAGCCTGGCCAACATGGTGAAACCCCCTCTCTATTAAAAATACAAAAATTAGCTGGGTGTGGTGGCACACACCTGTAATCCCAGCTACTCGGGAGTCTGAGGCACAAGAATCACTTAGCCCGGGACGCAGAGGTTGCAGCGAACCAAGATCACGCCACTGCACTCCAGCCTGGGCAACAGAGTGAGACTCTGTCTAAAAAAAAAAAAAAAAAGAATTCGGACTCAAAGAGTCAAGTTCTCTCCACGGTGCTCATAACTACCACATTTTAAGGTAGCAATGCCTGTTTTGGAATATCATACATGATACATATGTTGACTTGCAAAAGTGTCAAAGATGTATTGACAATGGAATACAGTAAATTTATTATTATTATTTTGAGACAGAGTCTCGCTCCGTTGCCCAGGCTGGAGTGCAGTGGCACGATCTCAGCTCACTGCAAGCCCCACCTCCCAGGTTCACACCATTCTCCTGCCTCAGCCTCCTGAGTAACTGGGACTTCAGGTGCCCGCCACCACGCCCAGCTAATTTTTTGTATTTTTAGTAGAGACGGGGTTTCACCATGTTAGGATGGTCTCGATCTCCTGACATCGTGATCCGCCCGCCTCGGCCTCTCAGAGTGCTGGGATTACAGGCGTGAACCACCACGCCCAGCCGAAAGTATTTATTGTCTGGTCGGTTTTGCTGAACTCTGTCCTATGCGAATTAAAAAGGAAAATCAGATCAAAGAATATTCAGTATCATGATCACGGATCTGTGGATATGTGTGCAGAAGTGGAAAACAGAGGCCAGGCATGGTGGCTCATGCCTGTAATCCCAGCACTTTGGGAGGCCGAGGCAGGCAGATCACTTGAGGCCAGGAGTTCGAGACCAGCCTGGCCAACATGGTGAAACCCCATCTCTACTAAAAATACAAAAATTAGCTGGGCGTAGTGGCACACAGCTGTAATCCCAGCTATTCAGGAGGCTGAAGTAGGAGAATAGCTTGAACCCAGGAGGTGGAGGTTGCAGTGAGCCAAGATCGTGCCACTGCACTCCAGCCTGGGTGACAGAGCGAGACTCAGTCTCCAAAAAGAAAAAAAAAAAAAAAAGTGGAAAACAGAATGGATGGGCTTGTGGGTGGAGGCTTCTAGGGGAGGTGGTGGAGAAGGAAAGTAGAAAAAAACTTGGACTTTTACTGGAATATTATCTTTCTTTTTTTTTTTTTCTTTGAGATAGGGTTTCTCTCTGTTGCCCAGGCTGGAGTGCAGTGGCATGATCATAGCTCACTACAGTCTTAACCTCTTGGACTCCCGTGGTCCTCCCATCTCAGCCTCCCAAGTAGCTGGGACTACAGGCACATGCCGCCACGCCTCATTTTTTCTTTTCTTTTTTTTTTTTTTTTGAGACGGAGTCTCACTCTGTTGCCCAGGCTGGAGTTCAGTGGCGCGATCTTGGCTCACTGCAAGCTTCCCCTCCCGGGTTCATGCCATTCTCCTGCCTCAGCCTCCTGAGTAGCTGGGACTACAGGTGCCCACCACCATGCCCGGCTAATTTTTTTGTATTTTTAGTAGACATGGGGTTTTACCGTGTTAGCCAGGATGGTCTTGATCTCCTGACCTCATGATCCACCTGCCTCGGCCTCCCAAAGTGCTGGGATTACAGGCGTGAGCCACTGCTCCCAGCCCTCATTTTTTCTTTATTTTTAATTTTTGTAGAGATGGGATCTCACTGTGTTGCCAGGGCTAGCCTTGAATGCCTGGGCTCAAGCAATCCTCCCGCCTCAGCCTCCCAAAGTGCTAGGATTACAGGCATGAGCCACCGCACCTGGCCTGTTTCTTTCACTGAAGAAGAGAGGGGGCAACTGCACCTCTCTGCAAGTGGCCAAATTCACCCATCTGCAGCCCTGGAAGTCTCAATGCTTCAGCCATCACCTTCTCTGAGCCTCAGTTTTCTCATCTGTAAAATGGGAACCATCAAACCCATTTTGATGGAGAAAAGGTTGTTTTAAGACATTGATCAAGCCAGGCATGGTGGCTCATGCCTGTAATTCCAACACCTTGGGAAGCCAAGGCAGGAGGATTGCTTGAGGTCAGGAGTTTGAAACCAGCCTGGTCAACATAGAAAGACATCATCTCTACAAAAGAAAAAAAAAAACTTATATTAGCCAGGCATGGTGGCATGCACCTGCAGTCCCAGCTACTTGGGAGGCTGAGGTGGGAGGATCGCTTGAGACCAGGAGGTCAAGGCTACAGTGATTAGTGATCACACCACTACACTCCAGCCTGGGTGGCAGACTGAGACCCTGTCTCAAAGAAAAAAAAAAAAAAGACATTGATCAGATGACCACCAAAGCCCAGTCACGGTGATTCACGTCTGTAATCCCACCACTTTGGGAGGCCAAACTGAGACAATCTCTTAAAGCTAGGAGTCAGGGACCAGTCTGGGTAACATAGTGAGACCCTGTCTCTAAAAGAAAAATGTAAAAAATAATTCAACACAGTGTTGCGTGCCCGTAGTCTCAGCTACTTGGGAGGCTCAGGCAGGAGGATCACTTGAGGCCCAGAATTGGAGGTCGCTTTGAGCTACAATGGCTCCACTGCACTCCGGCCTGTGCGACAGAGTGAAATCCCATCTCTTAAGAAAAAACAAAAAAAGGCCGGGTGCAGTGGCTCACGCCTGTAATCCCAGCACTTTGGGAGGGTGAGGCGGGTGGATCACAAGGTTAAGAGATCGAGACCATCCTTGCCAACATGGTGAAACTCCATCTTTACTAAAAGTACAAAAATTAGCTGGGCATGGGGGCATGCACCTGTATTCCCAGCTACTCGGGAGGCTGAGGCAGGAGGATCGCTTGAACCCGGGAGGCTGAGGTTGCAGTGAGCCGAGATTGCACCACTGCACTCCAGCCTGGTGACTGAGCGAGACTCTGTCTCAAAAAAAAAAAAAAAAAGAGTCTGGGCACAGTTTTGCATGGGGACAAGCACCTATTAGACACTCCTGGAATTGGTAATATTGGGGTGGGAGATAGAGAGGCCGGGCGGATGTGTTTAATGTTCTCTCCCCCACCAGCCCTGGAGACCCTGAAGGGTAAGACCATTTCTGCCTTCCTGGCTACTGTATTCCCAGAGCCTAGAGATTCCTGGAACACAGTCAGTGTTCAATAAAATTTCTCCCTCACTGGAGAGAAGTACTCAATAAGGGGAACTGTGGGGGATTTGACATCAACATAACTTCCATTGCTATCTCCCCACAAGAACTTTTAGGTGAACTTCAGCCTGGGGTCCCTGAGCCTCTTAGGGGTGTTCAGGGTCTCTGTGAACTCTGATGGGAGAAAAAAAAAAAATTCACATCTTTATTTTCACTGACTCTAACTGATAATTACCATTTCCTCAATTATTAATGAAGACAGCCGCAGGACCTGGGACTTTGTCCCTTTGTCCCTAATAAAAGCCACAGATACTTTCAGATTGCATTGCAACAGGAAACACATCTGACACTTGTCACCACTGCAAAATCACTGTGATTATTAGATCTTATCTAATGTGGTGTTAAAAATAATATTATAAGCTAGGTGCAGTGGCTCACACCTGTAATCCCAGCACTTTGAGAGGCCAAGGTGGGAGGATTGCTTGAGCCTGGAAGTTTGACAGCAGCCTGGGCAATATAGGGAGACCCCGTTTCAAATAATAATAATTATTGTAATAATAAAATTAGGCCGGGCACGTGGCTCACGCCTGTAATCCCAGCACTTTGAAAGGCCGAGGCAGGTGGATTACCTGAAGTCGGGAGTTCGAGACCACCCTGACCAACGTGGAGAAACCCCGTCTCTACTAAAAATACAAAATTAGCCAGGCGTGGTGGCACATGCCTGTAATCCCAGCTAGTCAGGAAGCTGAGGCAGGAGAATCACTTGAACTCAGAAGGCAGAGGTTGCAGTGAGCTGAGATCCCGCCATTGCACTCCAGCCTGGGCAGCAAGAGCGAAACTCCGTCTCGGAAAAAAAAAAAAAGAAAGAAAGAAAAGAAAAAAATAATAAAACAATAGAAATAAAATAAAAACAGCTGCTACATCTATTTCCTGGAAAGCACCTATCGCTAATGGAGTTGATCCCACTTTACAGTTGTGATTACTTTCTCATCTGGGACCCCAGCCCAGATGACTGTGGCCTCCCCGAGGGCAGATGCGAGTTCTTCTGGCCCCCTGCACACAGTAGGTGCTCACGCTTGCTGAGCGTGACAGCAAGGGCTGGGGAGAAAGCGCATGGGTGCGGGGCGCCCCGGGGACTTTCCCGGTGCTGCGGGGCAGGACTCCGAAACCGTGACCTCACGTCCCACACTCACCCGGGACGCGGAAGGGGCGGCGCGCTTCCTTCCCAGGGCGCGGGCCGCGGGGTGGAGCCAGCGCACTCAGCCCGCTACCGTCCGCGGGCAACTCCGCAGAAGCCCCAGCCCCCAGGACCCAGTGGCGCAGCCGGCAGCCCCGGATCCCTGGTAGGTGGGGAAGGGGCGAGGACGGGCCTGAGCTGGAGAAGGTGTCGAGGGTGTGGGGGATGGCCCTGCGCCGGCGCCGCTCGCCAGGACTCCAGGCCACCTGGCCTCCCTCTTAGGGCCCCGGTGGGGGGGCCTGGCGCCGTTCGTTGGGAGGTCGACGTTCCCCTCAACCTCCAGCTCCCCTCGCTGTTGGCCCAGATCCTCCCCCACTGTCGGGATCCTCCCCAGCACCCTGGCTTCCTCCCCGACAGCCTGACCCCTCCCCCAAACCCCAGATTCCTCCCAGACACCCCAGATTCCTCCCCAACACCCAGGATTCCTACCCGAAACCCCGTATTCCTTCTCACCCCAAATTCCTGACACCCAAGCTTCCTACCTGACACCCCATATTTCTCTCAATGCCCTGAATTTCTCCCTGACACCCAAGATCCCTCCCTGACACCCCGAATTCCTCTGTGACACCCAGGATCCCTCTCTGACACCCTGGATTCTTCCCCAACACCCAGGATCCCTTCCCAATATCCCAGATTCCTCCCTGACACCCAGGATCCCTCCCCAACATCCCAAATTCCTCCTTGACACCCCGAATTCTTCCCTGACACCCAGGATCCCAACCTCACACCCTGTACCACCGCACACCTTCTTCCTTTCTCCCGCTCCTAATGGTTATCCAGCCACATGGGCTTCCTCACTGTTCCTCCAGCTCGCCAGGCGCAGTCTTGCCCCAGGGCCTTTGGGGCAGGTGGCTTCACCTTCCGGAAGCTTTCCTCCCTGATCTCCACCCAGCCTCCTCCCTCAGCTCCTTTAGGTCTCAGCTCAGCGTCACCTCTTGTCCTCAAAGGCCTCCCTTGACCACCGTCGTCCCCTGTAGCCCCTTCCCAGCCAGTCTCTCAGAGCCAAACAGCCCCCAGCTCATGGCTTTCACGTTACTTTTCATTCTCTGAACTGATCTTGGGTTATTTTCTCGCTTACTGTTGGTCTCTCTGAACCAGACTGGGAGCTCTGTGAGGGCGGATGTGCCCGCCTTGATATGCAGTGGCACTTTGAACAGTTCCTGGACCTAGTAGGTGCTCAATAAATGCATATTCGATGCATGAAAGACTGCATGAGAGTGTGGGAGGGAGAGTGGGAGAGGTGGTTAAAACATTTAAGAAGGACGAGGTGGGAGGATCACTTGGGCCCACGAGTTCAAGACAAGCCTGGGCAGCATAGTGAGACTCATCTCTACAAAAAAAATTTCAAAAAGAAAGTTAGCCGGATGCAGTGGTTTATGCCTGTAATCCCAACACTTTGGGAGGCTGAGGCAGGAGGATTGCTTGAGCACAGGAGTCTGGGTAACATGGGTGAGACCCTGTCTCTACCAAAAATACAAAAATTAGCCAGGTGTGGTGCCGCACACCTGTAGTCCCAGCTACTCGGGAGGCTGAGGTGGGAGGCTTGCTTGAGCCCAGGAGTTCAAGGCTGCAGTGAGCCGTGATCCCACTACTGCATTCCAGCCTGGGTGACAGAGTGAGACCCTGTCTCTAAAAAAAATGAAATGGGGGCGGGGCACGGTGGCTCACGCCTGTAATCCCAGGCAGATCACCTGAGGTCAGGAGTTTGAGACCAGCCTGGCCAACATGGCGAAACCCTGTCTCTAACTAAAAATACAAAAATTAGCCTGGTGTGGTGGTGCGTGCCTGTAATCCCAGCCACTCAGGAGGATGAGGCAGGAGAATCGCTTGAACCCAAGAGGCGGAGGTTGCAGTGAGCCGAGACCGCACCACTGCACTCCAGCCTGGGCGACAGAGCAAGACTCTGTGTCAAAAAAAAAAAAAAAAAATGAAATGAAATTAAAAATCAAAAAAATTTTTAAAAAGGGAGAGGAAGAGAAAAAGTCTGCCAATATTTATTGTCACACTAATATTATTATATCAAGCTCTTGCTCCTTGCTGGGCACTGATCTAAAGTTTTTAACAATATTTTCACATCAAAGCTTCAAAACAGACTCCCATTCATCCTAAGAACCAGTTCATGTGGGTGTTATAAATGAGGAAGCTGAGGCTGAGAAACAGACCACACAAGCCAGCAGGTGGCAGAGCCAGAACCCCCCTACCCCGTGGGTGTTTTTATCCCGCCAGGCGCCTGCTTTTCAGAGTGGGGAGTGGACTTTGTCCCAGCCATGGACAGTAAGAAATGAAACTTGCTGGGTCTCGAGAAGGTGGAGGTGGCAGTGGGCAGGGGAGGCGGGCGGGGGAAGCTGGAACAGTCACTGAAATAGAGTTGAGTTCAGGCCCGTGGACAGAGAGAATGAGAAGAAAAATCACGTGATTTTAGAGATTTGCCAGGCATACAGGTGGAGGTCTCCTGCCTTGATGATTCTAAGTCTGGCTGGCTTTGTAGCGTTTTCTGCAAAACTCCCCTGAGTCTTTCTTGCAAGGAGGTTTCAGTCTTGCATGCTAATGTTCATGGGGCACACATATGCCAGGCACTACTTTAAGAGTCCTATACAGGCCGGACACAGTGGCTCATGCCTGGAATCCCAGCACTCTGGGAGGCCAAGGCAGGCGGATCGATTGAGGTCAGGAGTTCGAGACCAGCCTGGGAACAGCCTGAAACCCTGTCTCTACTAAAATTACAAAAATTAGCCAGGTGCGGTGGCTAACGCCTGTAATCCTAGAATTTTGGAGGCCAAGGCAGGCGGACCACGAGATCAAGACATCGAGACCATCCTGGCCAACATGGTGAAACCCCATCCCTACTAAAAATACAAAAATTACCTGGGCATGGTGGCGTGCACCTGTAGTCCCAGCTACTTGGGAGGCTGAGGCAGGAGAATTGCTCGAACCCAGGAGGTGGAGGTTGCAGTGAGCCGAGATCACGCCACTGCACTCCAGCCTGGCGACAGAGGGACACTCGGTCTCAAAAAAAAAAGAAACAAAATTAGCTGGGCGTAGTGGCAGGCTTCTGTAATCCCAGCTACTGAGGAGGTTGAGGCACAAGAATCACTTGAGCCCAGGATGCGGAGGCTGTAGTGAGCCTAGATCACACCACTGCACTCCAGCCTGGGTGACAAAGTGGGACTCCAACTAAAAAATATATATATATGTATATATATTTTACTGACATATAGGCTGGGTGCAGTGGCTCATACCTGTAATCCCAGCACTTTGGGAGGCCAAGGTGGGAGGATCGCTTGGGCCCAGGAGTTCCAGACCCCGTCCCTATAAAACATTAATAATTAGCTGGGCATGGGGGCCTGTGCCTGCAGTCCCAGCTACTCGGGAGGCTGAGTGGGAGGATCACTTCTTGATCCCAGGAGGTGGAGCTTGCAGTGAGCTGAGATCGCGCCACTGCACTCCAGCCCAGGAGACAGACCGAGACTCCGTCTCAAAAAAAAGAGTGTGAATTCTAAGTGTTAAAGTCAATGAATTTTCAGCATGACGCCCAGCCCCACTGCTACCCTGTCCCAGCACGACCCTTCTCCACACTTTATCATCTATGCCCTCTTATCAGCTAAAAATTGGAGAGTACGTGCCAATGTATGTTTGCTTTTTGCTTTGTAAGTTATACACACAACCGTTCCCAGGAACCACTGGGAGGTGGAAAGAGCAGTTGATTCGTGGATCATCGAACTTAACGGGGGGTGGGAGTATTGGACCATATTCCAAGTAGTTGTCTTGATCATTTCAAAAAGTTTTGGCCGACTTGTGGTCCCACCTGAATAAAGGATCTTTTTTTTTTTTTTTCGAGATAGAGTCTCACTCTGTCACCCAGGCTGGAGTGCAGTGGTGCCAACTCGGCTCACTGCAAACTCCGCCTCCCAGGTTCCCGCCATTCTCCTGCCTCAGGCTCCCGAGTAGTTGGGAGTACAGGTGCCCGCCACCACGCCTGGCTAATTTTTCGTATTTTTAGTAGAGACGGGGTTTCACCGTGTTAGCCAGCATGGTCTTGATCTCCTGACCTCGTGATCCGCCCGCCTCAGCCTCCCAAAGTGCTGGGATTACAGGTATGAGTCACCGTGCCCAGCCCATTTTCATTTTTATCCCATTTTATGTAGAGCTTACAACAGAGATAGAAGCTGGGCATCTGGCCTTTTTCTTATTGTCTGATTGTGCCTGCACTATTTTATTATTATTATTATTTCCTAAGATTATTAGGAAAAACCTTTTATCCTCCACTTCTCTAGAGGAGTACTTAGGCCATATGCTTATTTCATGAACATTAGTTTAATTAAAACTAGCTGAGGCTGTTTCTCAGGCCCCATAACCAGGTCCACATAAGCTGGAGTCTGTGTTAAATCTGGAAATATTAAAAGGAGCCAAAAAGCTCAGTGAGTTCTACAACCAGACAGCCTGGGTTCCAATCCAGCTGTATCCCTTATAAGCTGTGTGACTCTGGACTACTTACTCAACTTCTCTGTGCCTCTGTTTCCTTGTGTCGAAAATGGGCCATACTCCAATATTACTGGACTGTAGTGGAGATGTCTAAAACTGTGCTGTCCAACAGAAATATAACATGAAGCAGCCGCGAACAGTGGCTCACGCCTGTAATCCCAGCGCTTTGGGAGGCCGAGGCTGGCAGATCACTTGAGGTCAGGAGTTCGAGACCAGCTTAGCCAACATAGAGAAACCCTGTCTCTACTAAAAATACAAAAATTACCCAGGTATGATGGCGGATGCCTGTAGTCCCAGCTACCCGGAAGGCTGAGGCAAGAGAATCGCTTGAACCTGGGAGGCAGAGGTTGCAGGGAGTCGAGATCATGCCATTGCACTCTAGCCTGGAGAATGGAGCAAGACTCCATCTCAAAAAATATATATATATATCTCCTAATAATGCATTTTCTTAATCCAATATGTAAATGCATTTAATAATATATTTTATTTAACTCAATATTACCCAACATGTTCCAATATAATATTCCATGAGGCATCTTCCATACCTTTTTAATTTTGTTGTTTTTGAAACGGCATCTCACTCTGTTGCCCAGGCTGGAGTGCAGTGGCGCGATCTCTGGTCACTGCAGCCTTGATCTCCTGGCCACAGGCGATCCTCTGACCTCAGTCTCCCAAGTAGCTGGGACCGCAGACATGCACCACCACACCCAGCTAATTATTTAAATTATTTATTTATTTATTTATTTGTTTATTTATTTTGAGACGGAGTTTTGCTCTTGTTGCCTAGGCTGGAGTGCAATGGTGCGATCTTGGCTCACTGCAACCTCTGCTTCCCAGGTTCAAGTGATTCTCCTGTCTCTTCACCGTGTTGGCTAGGATGGTCTTGAACTCCTGACCTCAGGTGATCCACCTGCCTCCCAAGTAGCTAGGATTACCAGCACCCACAACCACGCCCTGCTAATTTTATTTTTAGTAGAGACAAGGTTTCACTGTGCTGGCTAGGCTGGTCTCGAGCTTCTGAACTCAGATGATCCACCTGCCTCAGCCTCCCAAAGTGCTGGGATTACAGGTGTAAGCCACTGCGCCCCGCCTATTTTTGTTTTTTGTAGAGATGGGTCTCACTGTTGCCCAGGCTGGTCTCAAACTCTTGGGCTCAAGAGATCCTCCTACCTCAGCCCCCTAAAGTGCTGGGATTATAGGCATGAGCCACTGCACCCTACCTTAATTAATTAAAAATTAGATAAAATGCCGGCTGCGGTGGCTCACGCCTGTAATCCCAACACTTTGGGAGGCCAAGGTGGGAGGCTCACTTGAGCTCAGGCAACATGGTGAGACCCAATCTCTACAAAAATACAAAAATTAACCAGTACATGTCTAGGTTTGTTATATAGGTAAATGGCATGTCACAGGGTTTGATGTACAGATTATTCCATCACACAGGTAATAACTGTCATACCTGATAAGTAGTTTTTTGTTGTTGTCGTTGTTGTTTTAAGACGGAGTCTCGCTCTGTCACCCAGGCTGGAGTGCAGTGGCGCGATCTCGGCTCACTGCAACCTCCGCCTCCCGGGTTCACGCCATTCTCCTGCCTCAGCCTCTCCGAGTAGCTGGGACTACAGGCGCCCGCCACCACGCCCGGCTAATTTTTTGTATTTTTGGTAGAGACGGGGTTTCACCGTGGTCTCGATCTTCTGACCTCGTGATCCACCCGCCTCGGCCTCCCAAAGTGCTGGGATTACAAGCGTGAGCCACCGCGCCCGGCCTTGTATTTTTAGTAGAGATGGGATTTCACCATGTTGGCTAGGATGGTCTTGAACTCCTGACCTCAGGTGATCCACCTGCCTCGGCCTCCCAAAGTGCTGGGATTACAGGCGTGAGCCACTGTGCCCAGCCCTGTTGTTCCCTTCTTTGTGTCCTTGTGTACTCTATGTTCAGCTCACACTTAGAAGTAAGAACATGTGGCCAGACGCGGTGGCTCACACCTGTAATCCCAACACTTTGGGAGGCCAAGGCAGGTGAGTCATCTGAGGTCAGGGGTTCGAGACCAGCCTGACCAATATGAGGCAACCCCATCTCTACTAAAAATACAAAAATTAGCTGGGCATGGTGGTGCGAACCTGTAATCCCAGCTACTCGGGAGGCTGAGGCAGCAGAATCTCTTGAACACGGGAGGCAGAGGTTGCAGTGAGCTGAGCTCACGCCACTGCACTCCAGCCTGGATGACAGAACGAGACTCTGTCTCCAAAAAATAAAAATAAAAATAAAAATAAAAATAAATAAATAAATAAATAAATAAATTGGATAAAAGTTAAAATTCAAGCCAGGCATGGTGGCTCATACCTGTGATCCCAGCACTTTGGGAGGCCGAGGCAGGCAGATGGCTTGAGGTCAGGAGTTCAAGACCAGCCTGGCCAATATGGCAAAACCCTGTCTCTACTAAAAATACAAAAATTAGCCAGGCGTGATGGCATGTGCCTGTGATCCCAGCTACTGGGGAGGCTGAGGCAGGAAAATAACTTGAACCCAGGAGATGGGGGGTGGCAGTGAGCCAAGATCACACAACTGCACTCCAGCCTGGGCGACAGAGCAAGACTTCATCTAAAAAAAGAAATTGGCTGAGCGCGGTGGCTCACGCCTGTAATCCCAGCACTTTGGGAGGCCGAGGCGGGCGGATCACAAGGTGAGGAGATCGAGACCATCCTGGCTAACACAGTGAAACCCTGTCTCTACTAAAAATACAAAAAATTAGCCGGGCATGGTGGCGGGCGCCTGTAGTCCCAGCTACTTGGGAGGCTGAGGCAGGAGAATGGCGTGAACCCAGGAGGTGGAGCTTGCAGTGAGCTGAGATTGCGCCACTGCACTCCAGCCCAGGCGACAGTGCGAGACTCTGTCTCAAAAAATAATAATAATAATTAAAATTCAGTGTGTCTTCACTACCACAGCCACATTTCAGGTGCCCAGTAGACACAGGTAGCTGGGGACTGCCGTCCTGGACAACACAGACAGAGAGTGTTTAGGCTGGTCTAGACTGCGAGTACATGCAGTGTATTAGCTGCTGTGGCTGCGGTAATAAAGTGCCACAGACCGGATGGCTTAAGGAACAGAAATTTATTCTCTCACAGTTATGGAGGCTGGAAGTCCAAGATCGAGGTGTCGTAGGGTTGGTTCCTTCTGAGGACTCTCCTTAGCTTGCAGACGGCTGCCTTCTCCCTGGGTCTCCTCACATCATCTTCCTTCTGTGCAGTTATGTGTCTGTATCTAAATGCCCCCCGCCTTTTCCTTTTTTGATGCGGGTTCTCGCTCTGTTGCCCAGGCTGGAGTGCAGTGGTGAGATCTTAGCTTGCTTGCTGCAGCCTCAACCTCCCAGGCTCAACCAATCCTCCCACCTCAGCCTCCTGAGTAGCTGGGATTTCAGGCGTGTGCCACCATGCCTGGCTAATTTTTTTTTTTTTTTTTAAAGACAGAGTCTTGCTCTGTCACCCAGGCTGGAGTGCAGTGGCGCTATCTTGGCTCAATTCAAGCTCCGCCTCCTGGGTTCACGCTATTTTCTTGCCTCAGCCTCCTGAGTAGCTGGGACTACAGGCGCCCACCACCACGCCCGGCTAATTTTTGCATTTTTAGTAGAGATGGAGTTTCACCATGTTAGCCAGGCTGGTCTCGAACTCCTGACCTTAGGTGATCTGCCCACCTCGGCCTCCCAAAGTGCTGGGATTACAGGTGTGAGCCACTGCGCCTGGCCACGCCTGGGTAATTTTTGTATATCTAGTGGAGACGGGATTTCACCATGTTGGCCAGGCTGGTCTCGAGCTCTTGATCTCAAGTGATCAGCTCACCTCCACCTCCCAAAGTGCTGGGATTACAGGCATAAGTCGTCACGCCCGGCCAAATAAAAATACTTTCAACATCAAAAACAAACAAACAAAAACACCAAAGCCAAATACAAATCAAAAATAGGCCTTTTAATTAGTCACATTCTGAGCTACTGGAGGTTGGCACTTCAAGATATGATTTTGGGGAGAGACACGATTGAACCCATAATAGCCAGTCATGCCCCATAATAATTAAAAGGCACTTGGTGTTATAGTTACAAACGTTGGCGTCAAATGGCTGCTCTGTCAGTCACTAGCTGTGTGATCTCAGTCACGTTTGCCCCTCTGTGGAATGGAAAATAAAAAAATCACATGCCTGTCTCATAACCCAGGTGTCTACAGACTTTTTCTGTCAAGGGTCAGAGAGTGAATATTTTCCACTTTGTAGACTACGTGGTCTCTGTTGTAGCTATTCCATCACTCTAGTGGGAAAGCAGCCATGGATGATATGTAAGTGAGTGAGGATGTCTGTGTTGCAATAAAACTTTATTTATAAAAGCAATTGGCTGGGTGTAGTGGCTCACACCTATAATCCCAGCCCTTTGGGAGGCCAAGGTGGGCGGATCACACAAGGTCAGGAGTTCGAGGCCAGCCTGGCCAATATGGTGAAACCCCGTCTTGATAAAAAGTACAAAAATTAGCCGGGCGTGGTGGTGGGCGCCTGTGGTCCCAGCTACTCAGGAGGCTGAAGCGGGAGAATCGCTTGAACCCAGGAGATGGAGGTTGCAGTGAGCCAAGATCGCGCCACTGCACTGCAGCCTGGGCGACAGAGCGAGACTCTGTCTCAAAACAAGACAAAAATAAAAAAAAATTGGCTGGCACGGTGGCTCACGCTTGTAATCCCGGCACTTTGGAAGGCAGAGGCAGGCGGATCACCTGAGGTCGGGAGTTCAAGACCAGCCTGGCCAACACGGAGAAACCCTGTCTCTACAAAAAATACAAAATTAGCCAGGCGTGCTGGCGCATGCCTGTAATCCCAGCTACTCGGGAGGCTGAAGCAGGAGAATTGCTTGAACCTGGAAGGCAGAGGTTGCGGTGAGCTGAAATTGCACCATTGCACTCCAGCCTGGGCAACAAGAGTGAAACTCTGTCTCAAAAAAAAAAAAAAAGCTGGGTGGGGTGCCTCATGCCTGTAATCCCAGCACTTGGGAGGCTATGGGTGGATCACCTGAGGTTGGGAGTTCGAGACCAGCCTGACCAACATGGAGAAACCCCGTCTCTACTAAAAATACAAAATTAACCAGGCATGGTGGTTCATGCCTGTAATCCCAGCTACTTGGGAGGATGGGGCAGAAGAATCGCTTGAACCCGGGAGGCAGAGGTTGCGGTGAGCCGAGATCGTGCCATTGTACTCCAGCCTGGGCAACAAGAGTGAGTGAGACTCCTACTCAAAAAAGAAAAAAAAAAAATGGTGGGCCATCTTTTGTGGCCCCTGTCAAAGGGAGATCTGCACAGTGAGATCAGGACAGGCTTGACCGAAAACATGAAGGAGGGTAAGGGGGTGAGCCATAGGGATACCTGGGGGGTAACAGTGATATAGATAGAGGGAGCAGCCAGTGCAAAGGTCCTGAGGCAGGACTGTGCCCAGTTTAAAGAACAGAGGGGAGCACAATATAGCATGTAGTAAGTCCTCAAATAAGTGGTTGCATGTAAGTGTGTGTGTGTATCCACACATGCCCGTTATATTGTCGTATGTAATATATGTGATGCTTATATATTACATATAACTAACATACCATTAGACAGTCAGTTGCACCAGGGAAGAGTCTATTGCTGTTTTTCCTTGTCTGCCTACTGGTGTATTCACTAGTACCCAATACATGGCAGATACTGAAAAAAATTACTACTTTTTTTTTTTTTTTGAGATGGAGTTTCACTCTGTCATCCAGGCTGGAATGCACTGGCGCGACCTCGGCTCACTGCAACCTCCGCCTCCCGGGTTCAAGTGATTCTCCTGCCTCAGCCTCCCGAGTAGCTGGGAGTACGGGTGCCCGACACCATGTCCGGCAATTTTTTTTTTTTTTTTTTTTTTAGAGATGAGAGTTTCACTGTGTTAACCAGGCTGGTGTTGAACTCATGACCTCAAGTGATCTGTCCACCTTGGCTTCCTAAAGTGCTAGGATTAGCAGCACGAGCCACCGCACCTGGCTAAAAATTACTTCTTTTTGTTTGTTTGTTTTTTGTTTTTTGATGGAGTCTTGTTCTTTTGCCCAGGCTGGAGTGCAGTGGCGTGATCTCGGCTCACTGCAACCTCCACCTCCCAGGTTCAAGTGATTCTCCTGCCTCAGCCTCCCAAGTAGCTGGGATTACAGGCACACGCCACCATGCCCGGCTAAGTTTTGTATTTTTTTTTTTTTTAGTAGAGACAGGGTTTCACCACGTTGGCCAGGCTGGTCTTGAACTCCTGACCTTGTGATCCACCTGCCTCAGCCTCCCAAAGTGCTGGGATTACAGGCATGAGCCACCGCGCCTGGCCAAAAAATTACTTCTTAAATGAATGAATGAATGAATGAATGAATGAATGAATGAATGCTATGTATATATCCTTCCCTGCAGCCTCTACTTCCTTGGCTCAAGCAATCCTCCTGCCTTAGCCTCCCCAGTAGCTGGGACACAGGCACACACCACCAGGCCTGGCTCCAAATTTTTTTTTTTTTTGAGACGGAGTCTCGCTCTGTCGCCGAGGCTGGAGTGCGATGGCACAGTCTCAGCTCACTGCAACCTCCGCCTCCCGGGTTCAAGCGATTTTCCTACCTCAGCCTCCTGAGTAGCTGGGATTACAGGTGCCTGCCACCATGCCTGGCTAATTTTTTGTATTTTTAGTAGAGACGGGGTTTCACCATGTTGGCCAGGTTGGTCTCGACTTCCTGATCTCATGATTTGCCCGCCTCAGCCTCCCAAAGTGCTGGGATTACAGGCGTGAGCCACTGCGCCTGGCCCAAACTTTTTTTTAAACTCACAAGGTCTCTTAGAAATATTGGAATTGATTGTCATCCCGAGAAGAATGAGCAGATTTCTAAAACTCTGGCTTCTCGTGAAAAATGAGTGGATGTGGCACCCGGCTCCCTTGCCATATTCTGTTAATCTCATAGTCCAACCCTGGGACAGTGTTGGAAGGACTGCTCAAGACTGCAAATACCAGGATGTTGGGTCCTCGAGGACCATCTAGAAGGCTGATTATTTATTTATTTATTTATTGAGACGCGGTTTCGCTCTTGTTGCCCAGGCTGGAGTGCAATGGTGCGATCCTGGCTCACTGCAACCTCCGCCTCCCGGATTCAAGCGATTCTCCCGCCTCAGCCTCCTGAGTAGCTGGGACTACAGGCGCGGACCACCACACCCAGCTAAATTTTTTGTATTTTTAGTAGAGATGGGGTTTCACCATGTTGGCCAGGCTGGTCTTGAACTCCTGACCTCAGGTGAGCCACCCTCCTCGGGCTCCCAAAATGCTGGGATTACAGGTGTGAGCCGCTGTGCCCAGCCGAGGGTGACTACTTTATTTAGCAAGCATGTATTGAGCACCTACTGGCTTTCAGTCATCAAGCTCAGAAGTATCTCTGTGTTAATGCAACTCAATTCCCCAAAACAAGTCTGTAAGTGTATGCCATTAGGCACACAGCCTCCACAGCCAGACTGCCTGGGTTGAAATCCGTCCTCTGCCATCCACTGATAGTGTGACTTTGGGCAAGTGACATCACCTCTGTGTGTCTCACTTTCTTCATCTGTAAATGGGGAAAATAGTGTAATAGTGTTTACCTCTCAGGTAACACCAGGTAAGTCTCAGACTATAGCATTTTTTTTTTTCGAGACTGGGTCTCACTCTGTTGCCCAGGCTGGAGTGCAGTGGCACCATCACAGCTCACTGCAGCCTCAACCTCCTGGGCTTAAGCGATCTTCCCATCTCAGCCTCCGGAGTAGCTGGAACAACAGGCACGTGCCACCACGCCCAGCTACTTTTTTTGCTTTTTGAGCCGCAGTTTCACTCTGCTGCCCAGGCTGGAGTGCAGTGGCATGATCTTGGCTCGCTGCAGCCACCACCTCCTGTGTTCAAGCGATTCTCCTGCCTCAGTTTCCCGAGTAGCTGAGATTACAAGAGTGCACAACCACGCCTGGCTAATTCTTTGTATTTTTAGTAGAAACGGGGTTTCACCATGTTGGCCAGGCTGGTCTCGAACTCCTGACCTCAGGTGATCCCCCGCCTCGGCCTCCAAAATTGCTGGGATTACAGGCGTAAGCCTCCTCACCCAGCCCAGCTAATTTTTAAATTTTTAGTGGAGACGAAGTCTGGCTATGTTGCCCAGGCTTGTCTTGAAGTCCTGGGCTTAAGTGATCCTCCTGCTTCGGCCTCCCAAAGTGCTGAGATCACAGGCCTGCGCCACCACACTGGCCTCATAGCATTTTGCAGAGGAAGAAATGGAAGTTGGAAGTTGAAGGAGGCGAGGTGTTGCCGAAGGTCACCTGGCTAGGTCTGGGTGGCAGGCGGGGAAAGCAGGCAGGGGTGTGTGGGCCGCCTTCCCGTGCTGACCTTTCTTGGGGGTAAGTGTGTTCACTTCTCCTGTTTCCTACAGATCTGCTTGGGCAGCTCCTGCGGAACCTGGCACAGTGAATGGGTAGGGGACGCCAGGTGTGCAGAAGGCAGGCAGTGTGGAACATGACTTCACCACCCCCAGCTTCTGCTGCCGGAGGCTGCACCCACCTGTTCCCATGGCCTGCACGGGCCCGTCACTTCCTAGTGCCTTCGACATTCTAGGTGCAGCAGGCCAGGACAAGCTCTTGTATCTGAAGCACAAACTGAAGACCCCACGCCCAGGCTGCCAGGGGCAGGACCTCCTGCATGCCATGGTTCTCCTGAAGCTGGGCCAGGAAACTGAGGCCAGGATCTCTCTAGAGGCATTGAAGGCCGATGCGGTGGCCCGGCTGGTGGCCCGCCAGTGGGCTGGCGTGGACAGCACCGAGGACCCAGAGGAGCCCCCAGACGTGTCCTGGGCTGTGGCCCGCTTGTACCACCTGCTGGCTGAGGAGAGGCTGTGCCCGGCCTCGCTGCGGGACGTGGCCTACCAGGAAGCCCTCCGCACCCTCAGCTCCAGGGCCGACCACCGGCTGGGGGAACTTCAGGATGAGGCCCGAAACCGGTGTGGGTGGGACATTGCTGGGGATCCAGGGAGCATCCGGACGCTCCAGTCCAATCTGGGCTGCCTCCCACCATCGTCGGCTTTGCCCTCTGGGACCAGGAGCCTCCCACGCCCCATTGACGGTGTTTCAGAATGGAGCCAAGGGTGCTCCCTGCGATCCACTGGCAGCCCCGCCTCCCTGGCCAGCAACTTGGAAATCAGCCAGTCCCCCACCATGCCCTTCCTCAGCCTGCACCGCAGCCCACATGGGCCCAGCAAGCTCTGTGACGACCCCCAGGCCAGCTTGGTGCCCGAGCCTGTCCCCGGTAGCTGCCGGGAGCCTGAGGAGATGAGCTGGCCGCCATCAGGGGAGATTGCCAGTCCCCCAGAGCTGCCAAGCAGCCCACCTCCTGGGCTTCCTGAAGTGGCCCCAGATGCAACCTCCACTGGCCTCCCTGATACCCCCACAGCTCCAGAAACCAGCACCAACTACCCGGTGGAGTGCACCGAGGGGTCTGCAGCCCCCCAGTCTCTCCCCTTGCCTATTTTGGAGCCAGTCAAAAACTCCTGCTCTGTCAAAGACCAGACGCCTCTCCAACTTTCTGTAGAAGATACCACCTCTCCAAATACCAAGCCATGCCCACCTACTCCCACCACCCCAGAAACATCCCCTCCTCCTCCTCCTCCTTCATCAGCCCCTTGTTCAGCTCACCTGACCCCCTCCCCCCTGTTGCCTTCCTCCCTGGAATCGTCATCGGAACAGAAATTCTATAACTTTGTGATCCTCCACGCCAGGGCGGACGAACACATCGCCCTGCGGGTCCGGGAGAAGCTGGAGGCCCTTGGCGTGCCTGACGGGGCTACCTTCTGCGAGGATTTCCAGGTGCCGGGGCGCGGGGAGCTGAGCTGCCTGCAGGACGCCATAGACCACTCAGCTTTCATCATCCTACTTCTCACCTCCAACTTCGACTGTCGCCTGAGCCTGCACCAGGTGAACCAAGCCATGATGAGCAACCTCAAGCGACAGGGGTCGTCAGACTGTGTCATCCCCTTCCTGCCCCTGGAGAGCTCCCCGGCCCAGCTCAGCTCCGACACGGCCAGCCTGCTCTCCGGGCTGGTGCGGCTGGACGAACACTCCCAGATCTTCGCCAGGAAGGTGGCCAACACCTTCAAGCCCCACAGGCTTCAGGCCCGAAAGGCCATGTGGAGGAAGGAACAGGACACCCGAGCCCTGAGGGAACAGAGCCAACACCTGGACGGTGAGCGGATGCAGGCGGCGGCACTGAACGCAGCCTACTCGGCCTACCTCCAGAGCTACTTGTCCTACCAGGCACAGATAGAGCAGCTCCAGGTGGCTTTTGGGAGCCACATGTCATTTGGGACTGGGGCGCCCTTTGGGGCTCGAATGCCCTTTGAGGGCCAGGTGCCCCTGGGAGCCCCGCCACCCTTTCCCACTTGGCCGGGGTGCCCGCAGCCGCCATCCCTGCACGCGTGGCAGGCTGGCACCCCCCCACCGCCCTCCCCACAGCCAGCAGCCTTCCCACAGTCACTGCCCTTCCCGCAGTCCCCAGCCTTCCCTACGGCCTCACCTGCATCCCCTCAGAGCCCAGGACTGCAACCCCTCATTATCCACCATGCACAGATGGTACAGCTGGGGCTGAACAACCATATGTGGAACCAGAGAGGGTCCCAGGCACCCGAGGACAAGACGCAGGAGGCAGAATGACCGCATGTCCTTGCTTGACCACCTGGGGAACACCCCTGGACCCAGGCATCGGCTTTGGGCAGGACCCCATAGACCACCCCGGTCTGCCCCGTGCCCTGTGGACAGTGGGAGATGGGGTCATCTGACACTTTCAGGACATTGCCTGGGAGCCCTTCATTTAGGACAAAACGGGCACGATGATGCCCTGGCTTTCAGGGTGGTCAGAACTGGATACGGTGTTTACAATTCCAATCTCTCTATTTCTGGGTGAGGGGTCTTGGTGGTGGGGGTATTGCTACGGTCTTTTAATTATAATAAATATTTATTGAATGCTTCCGCAGCGCCATTGTCCTCTGGGACACCTTCTGCCTGGCTATTTGCTGTAAAACACGTGGCTCCTGCTCCCGCAAAAGGAACCGGAAGCGGGAAGTGCACGCCTCTTCTTGGAGGGCGTAGACCGGCCTGTGCCCTCATCCCATTGGCCAGAAAATAATCACATGACCGTGCTCCTGCCGCAAGGAACGCTGGGAGATGTAGTCCTTTCTGAACGGCCATGTGCCTCCCGAGTCTGGGTTCTAATACCAGGAAAGGTGGAGGGAAGAGATATTGTTGAGGGCGGGGAGGGTGCAGCCTGGGCAACATGGTGAGACCCCGTCTCTTCAAAAATACAAAAGTTAGCTGGGCGTGGTGGTGCATACCTGTAGTCCCAAGTACTCAGGGGGCTGAGGTGGGAGGATTGCTTGAGTCCAGGAGGCGAAGGCTGCAGTGAGCTATAAATGAATGAATGAATGAATGAATGAATGAGTGAGCGAGTGAGTGAATGAATGAATGAGTGAGTGAATGAATGAGTGAATGAATGAACGAGGGAGTGAATGAATGAATGAGTGAATGGATGAGTGGATGAATGAATGAGTGAGTGAATTAATGGATGAGTGAATGAACGAATGAATGAATTTGAATGAATGCCATTGCGGGACATTTAGCAGTTTTTGCTGCAGCCCTTCCTTTCTCTTTGGGGTCTGCCTTGATGCCCCCACCAAGGTTGGACTCTGATGCCACTGTGTGACGTTGGGCAAGTGCCTCCCCTGTCGGAGCCTCTGCTTTTTCATCTGAGAAATGGGTCTGTGGAGGCTGTTGTTTCAAGGCCTCAGCAGATCATATGCAGAACCACATATCAGGTACACCGTACCTGGGTAGCAGGTGCAGCACTCATTAAGTGTGGGGACGCACATGGAAGGGATTAATATTTTTCAGGGTGACAGACCTTCTAAGAATAAGAATGGAGCCAAGGTTTGTTGGACACTTAACATGTGTTGATTCTGGAGTGTCTAAATACATAAACACGACTGGGTGCTGTGGTGGCTCACATCTGTAATTAATCCCAGAACTTTGGGAGGCTGAAGTGGGAGGGTTGCTTGAGGCCAGGAATTCAAGACCAGCTTGGGCAACATAATGAAACCCCATCTCTAATTTTTTTTTTTTTTCCTGAGATGGAGTCTGGCTCTCTCACCCAGGCTGGAGTGCAGTGAAGAGATCTCGACTCACTGCAACCTCCACCTCTTGGGTTCAAGCGATTCTCCTGCCTCAGCCTCCCGAGTAGCGGAGATTACAGGAGCTCGCCACCACACCCGGCTAATTTTTGTATTTTTAGTAGAGATGGGGTTTCGCCCTGTTGGCCACGCTGGTCTCAAACTCCTGACCTCAGGTGATCTACCTGCCTTGGACTCCCAAAGTGCTGGGATTACAGGCGTGAGCCACCACACCCAGCCGCATCTTTCTTATTTATGTATTTATTTATTTATCAACTGAATAAGACATCCAACTCTTTTTAAAAAATAAATAAATAAATTGGCCAGGCATGGTGGCTCACATCTGTTATCCCAGCACATTTAGAGGCCAAGGCAGGCGGATCACTTGAGGTCAGGAGTTAGAGACCAGCCTGGCCAACATGATGAAACCTGTCTCTACTAAAAATAGAAAAACCGGCTGGGCATGGGGGCACGCACCTGTACTCTCAGCTACTTGAGAGGCTGAGGCAGCAGAATCGCTTGAACCTGGGAGGCGGAGGTTGCAGTGAACTGAGATTGTGCCACTGCACTCCAGCCTGGGCAACAGAGCAAGACTCTGTATCAGTAAATAAATAAATACAAATAGGCAGGGCGTGGTGGCTCATGCCTCTAATCCCAGCACTTTGGGAGGCTGAGGTGAGTGGATCACCTGAGGTCAGGAGTTTGAGACCAGCCTGGCCAACATGGTAAAACCCTGTCTCTACTAAAAATACAAAATTAGCTGGGTGTGGTGGTGGGTGCCTGTAATCCCAGCTACTCGGGAGGCTGAGGCAAGAGAATCGCTTGAACTCAGGAGGTGGAGGTTGCAGTGAGCCCAGATTGCGCCACTGCACTCCAGCCTGGGTGACGAGAGTGAAACTCCATCTCAAAAAATAATAATAATAAAATAATAAAATAAAAATAAAAATAAATAGGGAGGCACGGTGGCACCGGCCTATTGTCCTGGCACATAAGGAGGCGAGGCCAGACGTTCGAGATCAGCCTGGGCAACATAGGAAGCCCTCATCTATATAACAAAAAATTAAATACATAAACACACTTTCATGCTCAAAATGACCCCACAAGGTAGAAGCTTCTATTATGGACCCACCCTACAGATGGGGAAAACCAAGGCCCAGAGAGGTTAATTCTGACTCCAAAAGTCACACAGATCAGAAACGGGGAATCACAATGGAAGGAGCTGAACTTCCAAGGGAGGAAACAAAGGAGGGTCCTCGAAGGTGAAACTGGACTCATTGAGCCGGGAAGCTGAGGGGCCCCTCCCTCCTGACAACCTGATTTGACTTTGCAGGCTCCTTCCTCCATTGCCCAGCCACACGGAAGCAGGCTGGTGTGAATCACCCAGCAGCCATGCACCACTTGCTATTTTAGTCTCTGACTCAGATTTTGTCAGAGCTCTGGTCCCGGTGGCAGCCGCAGCGGCCCTGAAGTGAAACCTGGGGAGCAGAGTTCTGAGATGAGATTCCAGGGTGCAGTGAGATTGTTCCCCACAGAGGGTTTCGGACCATCCAGGCCGGAACCGGCTGCAAATACCTGAGCAGAGGCAGTGAACTGGCTATTTCTTCATTTGACCAACGTTCTTCGAGCGCCTAAGGTGTGCTGGGAATTGTCCCAGACAGAAGTGATTAGTCATTGGCTGTCATTTCCATAGGGGAGGAGAGGAAGGAATAGTAAACAAATTATCAAAGAAGGAAGCAAAATAGTTTCAGAAAATGAAGAGGCTTCAGGCTGGGCGTGGTGGCTCACGCCTGTAATCCCAGCACTTTGGGAGGCTGAGGCAGGCGGATCACGAGGTCAAGAGATCGAGACCATCCTGGCTAACACGGTGAAACCTCGTCTCTACTAAAAATACAAAAAATTAGCCAGGCGTGGTGGCACGCGCCTGTAATTCCAGATACTTGGGAGGCTGAGGCAGAAGAATCATTTGAACCCGGGAGACGGAGGTTGTGGTGAGCCGAGATCGGGCCATTGAACTCCAGCCTGGGCAACAAGAGCAAAACTCTCAAAAACAAAAAACAGGCCGGGTGCAATGGCTCACGCCTGTAATCCCAGCACTTTGGGAGACCGAGGCGTGCGGATCACGAGGTCAGAAGATCAAGATCGAGACCATCCTGGCTAACAAAGTGAAACCCCGTCTCTACTAAAAATACAAAAAATTAGCCGGGCATGGTGGCGGGCGCCTGTAGTCCCAGCTACTTGGGAGGCTGAGGCAGGAGAATGGCATGAACCTGGGAGGCAAGCTTACAGTGAGCCGAGATCGCGCCACTGCACTCCAGCCTGGGTGGCAGAGCGAGACTCCATCTCAAAAAAAAAAAAAAAAAGCCCCCAGGACCTGAGGGCCTTATTCCTGGGGGGTATCCAGGCCCTGGGCCAAGGGAATCATCATTGTTCGTTGTTTACAGATGAAGAAACTGAGGCCCTGAGAGGTGGAGTCACTTATCTGAGCTCTCACAGCCACATAACTGAACTGCAGGGGCAGAAGAAGGAGTTGGGTGTCCTCTCCTGGATTCTAGCCCATATGGAGGCTGTGTAGACCGTTAATTCATTGCCTCCATATTTTTTGTTTGTTTGTTTTTTGAGACAGACAGAGCCTCACTCTGTCACCCAGGATGCAGTGCAGTGGCACAATCTCGGCCCCCCTACAACCTCCGCCTCCCAGGTTTAAGGGATTCTCCTGCCCCAGCCTCCTGAGTAGCTGGGATTACAGGCGGGCGCCACCACACTCAGATAATTTTTTTTTTTTTTTTTTTTTTGAGACGGAGTCTTGCTCTTTCACCCAGGCTGGAGTGCAGTGGCGCAATCTCGGCTCACTGCAGGCTCCACCCCACGGACTTCACGCCATTCTCCTGCCTCAGCCTCCCGCGTAGCTGGGACTACAGGCGCCCGCCACCTCGCCTGGCTAGTTTTTTGTATTTTTAGTAGAGACGGGGTTTCACCGTGTTAGCCAGGATGGTCTCAATCTCCTGACCTTGTGATCCGCCCGCCTCGGCCTTCCAAAGTGCTGGGATTACAGGCGTGAGCCACCGCGCCCGGCCAGACTCAGATAATTTTTGTATTTTCAGTAGAGATGGGGTTTCACCATGTTGGCCAGGCTGGTTTCAAACTCCTGACCTCAAGTGATCCACCCACCTCAGCCTCCCAGAGTTCTGGGATTACAGGTGTGAGCCACCGCCCCTGGCCTGTGAATTCTTTTGATAAACAATTATTGAGCACTTGCTGTATGCAAGTCTCTACGGGGTCCTGGGGACACACGTTCCTTGCCCTGGTTAACTGGACAGTGAGGGAGGAGGAGGTGGAGTCATCCCTCCACCTATCTGTCAACATTTATTGAGCACCTCCTGTGTGCGAGCTCTATGCTGGTGGTCACTGTGGAAGTGACCAAGACAAATCTGTTTTGTTTCCTCAGGAAAAAAATCTGTGTTGTCGGCTGGGCGCGGTGGCTCACACTCGTAATCCCAGCACTTTGGGAGGCTGAGGCGGGCGGATCATCTGAGGTCGGGAGTTCAAGACCAGCCTGACCCACATGGAGAAACCCAGTCTCTACTAAAAATACAAAACAATTAGCCTGGCGTGGTGGCTTCTGCCTGTAATCCCAACTACTCGGGAGGCTGAGGCAGGAGAATTGCTTGAACCTGGGAGGCGGAGGTTGCAGGGAGCCGAGATCGTGCCATTGCACTCCAGCCTGGGCAACAAAAGAGAAACTCCATTTCAAAAAAAAAAAAAAAACTATGTTGTCCAGTGCTGGAGACAGACAGTATCAGGCAGTTATGGGGTGATGGGGGCTCTGATGGGGAAGCTGTGGGACCCCAAAGGGGACCCTAGACTGGCCTGGGGAGATTAAGGGAAGTTTCTGAAAGAAGGAAGTAAGCTAAGACCTCAGGCCTACATCAAAATGAGCCACGGGCGGGGAGAGAACTCTAGAAGGTTGTACAGCATGGGTGAAATTCTGGAAGGTCTGGAAGGCAGCTCCAGGCAGGACCAGGTCCCCAGCGCTAGGGGCTCAGCTGCGATTTGCGCTGCCCCAGCGCCCTCTGGTGGCCACCGCCGGCCGGCCCCACGTGGCCACGAAGGCCCAGATTCCCTGGGAGACTAACAGCCTTGAAGAAAAATAGGAAGAAAAGAAAAAGGAAAATGTCCCATTTATTTATTTACTTATTTTGAGATGGAGTTTTTGCTCTTGTTGCCCAGGCTGGAGTGCAGTGGTGCGATCTCGGCTCACCGCAACTTCCGCCTCCCTGTTTCAAGCAATTCTCCTGCCTCAGTCTCCCGAGTAGCTGGGATCACAGGGGCCCTGCACCACGCCCGGCTAATTTTTGTATTTTTAGTAGGAGACGGAGTTTCACCACGTTGGCTAGGTTGGTCTCGAACTCCTGACCTCAGGTGATCTGCCCACCTCGGACTCCCAAAGTGTTGGGATTACAGGCGTGAGCCACCACGCCTGGTCCTGTTATTTCTTAAGTGGAGACGTCAGTGGTTTTTACTGTTTTCACTATATTATGCAACTATTGCCACTATCTAATTTCAGAAACTTTCAACACCCCAAAAAGCAGCACTGGAACCATCAGCTGACACTGCCCACTGCCTCCCCCCAGCCCCGGCACCCATGCATCCCCTTCCTGTCTCTGTGGATGGGCCTGTCCTGAACATTTCACAGAAATTGGATCACGTGGCCGGGAACAGTGGCTCACGCCTGTAATCCCAGTACTTTTGGAGGCCGAGGCGGGTGGATCACACGGTCAGGAGATCGAGACCATCCTGGCTAACACGGTGAAACCCCGTCTCTACTAAAAATATAAAAAAATTAGCCAGGCGTGGTGGCGGGCGCCTGTAGTCTCAGCTACTCGGGAGGCTGAGGCAGGGGAATGGCGTGAACCCGGGAGGCGGAGCTTGCAGTGAGCTGAGATCGCGCCACTGCGCTCCAGCCTGGGCAACAGTGAGACTCCGTCTCAAAAAAAAAAAAAAAGAAAAAGAAATTGGATCACACACTGTGTGGCCTTTTGTGTCTGCCTTCTCTCACTGAGCAAAACATGAATATCTTTTCTGATGCCCATCCTGTTTTTTGAGACAGGGTCTCATTCTGTTACCCAGGCTGGAGTGCAGTGGCAAGATCGTGGTTCACTGTAGCATTGAACTCCTGGGCTCAAGCAGTCCTCCAGCCTCAGCTTCCCAGGTATCGGGGACTACAGGCAGGCACCACCACACCCAGCTAATTTTTGTATTTTTTGTAGAGACAAGAATCTCACTATGTTACCCAGGCTGATCTCAAACTCCTGGGTTCAAGCGATCTTACTGCCTTGGCCTCCCAAAGTACTGGGATTACAGGCGTGAGCCACTGCACCTGGCCCTTAGTTTCTTCTAGAAGCATCTGTTGCCCTCTTGGGCTTGGCATGATGCTGAGCCTTTGCCAGGGGTCACCCTGATGCTGAAGCTAGAGATTGCATGACCCAGGCCCTGGCCCGGCCCTGCGGGCTCCCTCCAGGAACTGAAAGGAGGAAGTCTCTGAGGCTGCACAGCTTCTGGCCATGAAAATAAAGGGCCCTTCTGGAAGGCAGGGGCCAGGGTGGAGCTTCACTTCCTACAGGCTTTGCACCAGAATAGAATTTCCAGAAGGCCCCCCAGGATCCTCTTCCTGTCCTGTCCTTCCTGTGAAACTATTACCATCCACCACCAACCCCAGCCGCATGTCCCAGAAATTGCTCTGCTCAGCCAGGCACGGTGGTTCATATCTGTAATCCCAGCACTTCGGGAGGCTGAGGCTGGTGGATGACTTGAGCCCAGGAGTTCGAAACCAGCCTGGCCAACATGGTGAAACGCCGTCTCCACAAAAATTACAGCAAATAGTTGAGCGTGGTGGTGCTCACCTTAATCCCAGCTACTCGAGAGGCTGAGGCAGGAGAATCGCTTGAACCCGGGAGGCGGAGGTTGCAGTGAGCCAAGATCACACCACTGCATTCCAGCCTGGGTGACAGAGCAAGACTCTGTCTCAAAAAAATTAAAATTTATAATATAATATAATATAATATAATTAATATAATATAATATAATTCAATTCATTCAAAACAGCACCCACCAGATCCCCTGAATATGCTTCATCTTTCCACAGCGCTATGGAGTTTGAGACAAATACAATCAACTTATTCATGACCCCACATGTCTATGGTCCTCCTGTCTGTGGACTTTATTGTGGGATCTCAAGGTATGGCCCATAGCAGATGCTCAATAAATGTTTGAATTTGAATTGATCCCCAAGTTTATTTATTTATTTATTTTTTGAGACAGAGTTTCGCTGTTGTTGCCCAGGCTGGAGTGTAGTGGTGCGATCTCAGCTCACTGCAACCTCTGCCTCCTAAGGGTTCAAGTGCTTCTCCTGTCTCAGCCTCCCAAGTAGCTGGGATTACAGGCACACGCCACCATGCCCAGCTAATTTTGTATTTTTAGTAGAAACAGTGTTTCACTGTGTTGGTCAGGCTGGTCTCCAGCTCCTGACCTCAAGTGATCCACCCGCCTCGGCCTCTCAAAGTGCTGGGATGACAGGCGTGAGCCACCATGCCTGGTGGATGCCCAAGTCTTTTTAAAACTTTATTTATTTAATTTTTTTTTTTTGAGACAAGGTCCCACTCTGTCACCCAGGCTGGAATGCAGTGGCCTGATCACAGCTTACTGCAGCCTCAACCCTTCCAGCCAAGCAATCCTCCCACCTCAGCCTCCTGCGTAGCTGGGACCACAGGTGCACGCCATCACACCCAGGTAATTTTTGTAAAGATGGGGTTTTGCTGTGTTGCCCAGGCTGGTTTCAAACTCCTGGGTTCAAGCAATCTGCCCAGCTCGGTCTCCCAAAGTGCTGGGATTACAAGCATGCGCCACCATGCCCAGCTGCTTTTTTTTGTTTGTTTGAGACAGGGTCTCACTGTTGCTCAGGCTGGAGTGCAGTGGTGTGATCACAGCTCACTGTGGCCTGGACCTCCCAGGCTCAAACAATCCTCCCATCTCAGCCTCCTGAGAAGCTGGGATTACAGGCATGTGCCACCACACGCAGCTAATTTTTTTTGTATTTTTAGTAGAGACGGGGTTTCACCATGTTGGCCAGGCTGGTCTCAAACTCCTGACCTCAAATGATTCTCCTGCCTCATCTTCCCAAAGTGCCGGGATTACAGGCGTGAGCCACTGCGCCCAGCCTCACATTTTTTGTAGAGATGGAATTTCACCATGTTGCCCAGGCTGGTCTCGAACTCCTGGGCTCAAGCAATCCTCCCGCCTTGGCCTCCCAGTGTTGGGATTGCAGGCGTGAGCCTCTGTGCCTGGCCTCAAGTCAGTTTTTCCGTTTCTCGATTCCACGTTCGCTTCCTGCTAGCTGGTGTATTTTGTTCATTCCCCGCATTATCCATTCATTCCTTCGTTGAGCAGTGTGTATTGAGCATCTACTGTATGCCTGGGATGGCTTCAGATCGGGTGAACGCTGTTTTCTGGGACGGATCCCGCTGCTGCCCTCACAGGGCTCACAGCTCCAAGGGGAGGCAGACACGGGAATGGATGGTCTCATGTGGGCTTGCCCTGGGTGTGATGGGGATGCAGAAGGAATAGGGGGTGGGTACCCAGGGGCAGGGATCTGAACCCACCAGTAGTGCTCAGAGCTCTCTGCAGCCCCCAGGAAGGAAAGGGCACTCCGGGTGGAGGGCAGGGCACAGGCAACAACCCTGAGGGGTAGGAGGGAGCGTGGAGCTTCCAAGGGACCGAGGGGAGGCAGAGTGGCCCACCATGGTGCAGGCCTTGTGTCCCCCACGCCTGGAGACAGGGGGCGCATGAACTATCTGTGGGGACCCAGAAGGTGCCGCAATGAGCAGACAGTGCCACCAGAGGGCACCATCGGACAGCGGTTCCAGCTTCTCTCGACCCTGGCTGAGGAGCAGACGGTCCCTCTTTCCTGCGCCTGCTCCAAAGACAGAGCCCAAAGGAGGCTCCCTGAAAAGTGCCCAGTCCCCAGCCATGCCAACAGCCCCCTCGTCCCTCCGTAAATTGCAACAATAGGCCTAGTGCGGTGGCTCACGCCGGTAATCCCAGCACTTTGGGAGGCCGAGGCGGGCGGATCACGATGTCAGGAGATCCAGACCATCCTGGCTAACACGGTGAAACCCCGTCTCTACTAAAAACACAAAAAATTAGCCGGGCGTGGTGGCGGGCGCCTGTAGTCCCAGCTACTCGGGAGGCTGAGGCAGGAGAATGGCGTGAACCCAGGAGGCGGAGGTTGCAGTGAGCCCCACTGCACTGCAGCCTGGGCGACAGAGTGAGATTGCATCTCAAAAAAAATATATATATATATATAAATAATACACTGCAACAATAATGACAGCCAAATACCTATCCCCATTCGCAGGTCACCAGGGCTCTCTTTGCCCATTGTGCAGATGGAGAGACTGAGGCACAGAGAGGTAGTGTTGCTTTGCAAAGTCACACAGTGAGGGGGCCAGGCGCGGTGGCTACGCCTGTAATCCCAGCACTTTGGGAGGCTGAGGCGGGCGGATCACCTGAGGTCAGGAGTTCAAGACCAGCCTCAACATGGGGAAACCCCGTCTTTACTAAAAATACAAAATTAGCCGGTCATAGTGGCGCATGCCTGTAATCTCAGCTACTCGGGAGGCTGAGGCAGGAGAATTGCTTGAACCTGGGAGGCGGAGGTTGCAGTGAGCCGAGATCATGCCACTGCACTCCAGCCTGGGCAGCAAGAGCGAAACACCGTCTCAAAAAACAAAAAGCAAAGTCACACGGTGAGACTGCAAGGCCGGGACTAGGATGAGCCAGAAAGGCCCCTCAGAGACAAATTAGAGGCAGTTAATCCTCAGGGGTGCGCAGCTGTGGGATCTTTGGAAATCTCTGTCTAATGTTGTTTGCAGCCCAGCTAGAGCCCAGAGGGGGCAGATGCCAGCCTGAGGCCACACAGCAGGCTCTTTTCCAGTCCCCTCCCCCAAGAGTGTCTCCCTGCAGCCCTGGGGTTTGCCCCGGCTCACAAATGCCATCCCCAAGTGCCCCTGGGCGGGGATCTTTTATTTTTAACCTGTTCAGTGGCTGCGGCCTTATTATAGCCCTGGGAGGCTGCCATGGTTTCCAGTTTCCAAGGGAAGCCGCAAAACTTTATGTCTTCCCAGGAAAAGGAGTGTCTGGGCGCAGTGGCTCTTTCCTGTAATCCCCGTATTTTGGGAGGCTGAGGTGGATCGCTTAAGCCCAGGAGTTTGGGACCAGCCTGGCCAACACAGTGAGACTCCTGTCTTTATTTTTATTTTTTATTATTTATTTATTTTGAGACAAAGTCTTACTCTGTCGCCCAGGCTGGAGTGCAATGGCACGATCTTGGCTCACTGCAACCACCGCTTCCCGGGTTCAAGCGATTCTCGTGCCTCAGCCTCCCGAGTAGCTGGGATGACAGGCACCCACCACCACACCCGGCTAATTTTGTATTTTTAGTAGAGACGGGGTTTCACCATGTTGGCCAGGCTGGTCTTCAACTCCTGACCTCAAGTGATTCTCCCGCCTCGGCCTCCCAAAGTGCTGGGATTACAGGCGTGAGCCACCACACCTGGCCAAAATCAATGTATTTTCTTTTCTTTTTTCTTTTAAGAGATGGGGTCTTGCTCTGTTGGCTAGTCTTGAACTCTGGGCCTTCAGTGATGATCTCATGTCACCCTCCTGAGTGGCTGGGCTTACAGGCGTGTGCCATTGTGCCTGGCTGTTTAATGTATTTTCTATTGCTTGAGCCATTTAATATTTTTTTTAAATAGGCTTTAAAAAATCAACCTTTATTTTTTGGGAATTAGATCCTGGTGATGGTTGTGCAACCTTGTAAATATACTAAAAGCCCCTGAATTATCCACGTTAAAATGTTGAATTTTGTGTTTTGCAAATTATATCTCCATTAAAAAATGTAGAAGCCATTAAAAATGTAAATGCCATTCAACTCGTGTTTGTTTGTTTGTTTAGAGACAGGGTCTCCCTCTGTCACCCAGGCTGAAGTGCAGTGGTGCAATCACAGCTCACCACAGCCTCCACCTCCTGGGCTCAAGCCATCCTCCCACCTCAGCCTCTTGAGCAGCTGGGACCACAGGTGCACACCACCACACCCAGCTAATTTTTATATATTTCTTGCAGAGATGAGGGGGTGGGTCCCACTAAGTTGTCCAGGCTGGTCTCGAACTCCTGGGCTCAACGAACCCTCCCACCTCAGCCTCCCAAAATGCTGGGATTATAGGCATGAGCCACTGTCCCTGGCTGTGGGGCTGCACCTTAGATAATCCGGGAAGGCTTCATGGAGGAGATGACATTGGATCAAGATCATTGCTTTAACCGACATCAAATGATTAATAAGTTAATAATTCAAATTAATACATTTGAATTAATATCAATAATTAAATCATGTCTACTAAGTTAACAGACATTCAAAGACAAGCTTTAATAGGAGATATCAAGGCACAGGGTGGAGGGAGGGGGTTGCTCCGGGGAATTCTGAATGTCCCAGTTCATGAAGAAGTTCAAGGTGTCTTGTACAACCCCCTGGAGAAACAGGATCTGGGACCAGTGCGGGCACATTCTCCTGGCCCAGCACAGGGGCGGTGCCACCCACATTTGGCCCGGGTCTTGCCTAATACATGTTTTGGTAAACACTCAGTCAGAGCACCCTCTGTTTTTTCCAGTCCCGAAGCTCCCCGCAGGAATCCACACCCCCGCCCCACCCCTCTCTCGGGACACGGATTCAATGTCCCTGGTGGGTAATCTGGCCTTTTCGGCCTGTGACGTGATTCGAGCGGTGCTATCTTTAACCTTGGGCAGGGGCGTTCTCCCCCCGTCGACGTTGCTCGGATAACAGTCCTGGAATTCCATGGGGGTGGCGGCCCCTGGGGTCTGGCAAAGCCATCGGGGCCTGCTCGTGTACCCTGCTGCTGCCCCGAGTAGTCAGAGGAGGACGTGAATTCCCAACTCGTTCACTGTTCACTCGCTCAGCCCATATTTACAGGCCACCTGGTGTGGGACAGACCCTGGTCTGGGTGCTGAGGATGAAGTAGTGACCGAGACCCTCAAAGGGCTGGGGAGAGTCTGAGAAAGTCACTGACTGAGTAGATGAGCAAATGAGCAGAACTCCAGGTCCCGACTTCAGTTCTGTGGAATCAGATTGGCAGCAGCCTGGGAAAGGCAGTCAGCGAGCTTGGGGGGCCCCCACTTCCCGATCTCCCAGGTCAGGCTGGGCTGCCTGGCTCTCGACACCTTCCAGCAGGGGGTTAAGCTTTGACCCCGATGCTTCCGGGCTGGGTAAGCTTAGACAGGCCCCCTCCCCTTTCTGTGAGCCTGTTTCTCTGGGATCTGCTGGATCAGCCTTCACCTGAAGCTGGTGGAGCTTTAAGATGGCCTTCCTCTTAAGAGGGCTGTTTTTCCTACTTTATTATTTTTTTTCTTCCATCCATGGGACTCTGATATGTTTTTCCTCCTTTAGAGGGCTGCTGTGTAAACAGGCAGTGCATTTAACCACAAACGACTTTGGCTCACCCTCTTGGCTGTGTGGCCTTAGGTGCTCCACTTGAGCTCTCTGAGCTTTTTTCTTCACTGATCAACGACAGGTAGTCATTTTATTATTGGGAACATTTTTTGCTACCCTCCATGGCGTTGATGGCCCCATTTTTTTTTTTTTTTTTTTTTTTGAGACGGAGTCTCACTCTCTCGCTCAGGCTGGAGTGCAGTGGCACAATCTCGGCTCACTGCAAGCTCCGCCTCCTGGGTTCACGCCATTCTCCTGCCTCAGCCTCCTGAGTAGCAGGGACTACAGGTGCCCGCCACCATGCCTGGCTAATTTTTTGTATTTTTAGAATAGATAGGGGTTCACCATGTTGACCAGGCTGGTCTCGAACTCCTGACCTCGTGATCTACCCGCCTCGGTCTCCCAAAGTGCTGGAATTACAGGCGTGAGCCACCACGCTCGGTCACGAATCTTGGGATGTGACTGGGAGGAAGGTGTTCTCTTTTCTCCTGGTCATCACCTTGGGACACCCACCCCACCCCAGTCTCAGGGGAGCTAGCAACCAGGTCTTTAGGAACAACTAGGATCAGCTGGATCAGCCCTCACCTGAAACTGGTAGAGCTTTAAGATGGCCTCCATTAGAAGGTATGAGGCTAAAGTTACAATCCCCAGGTCTGAGCTTTCAAAGCAAGCATTTAGCTCAGATTATTTTTATGAGTGATTTTGTTGGGGTTAGGGGGCTGATTCTGGCAGATCCCCGAGGGAAACAGACGCTCAGGATGCGGAGGCAGGAGGGCCACCTGCCCCAGGGATGGGAGAGCTTGTGCCAAAACAACACCAGAAAGCAGGGGAAAGGGATCCATGTGTCTGCTGTCCGCGATGGAGAATCAGCACAAGGTATGAACTCTGATGGTCCTGGGTTCCAATCTCGGCCCTTCCTTCATGTGCTGTCTGTGTCCTTAGGCATTTTTTTTTTTTTTTTTTTTTGAGAGGGAGTCTCGTGCTCTGTCCCCCAGGCTGGAGTGCAGTGGTGCGATCTTGGCTCACTGCAATCTCTGCCTCCCGGTTTCACGCCATTCTCCTGCCTCAGCCTCCCGAGTAGCTGGGACTACAAGCCCCCGCCAACACGCCCAGCTAACTTTTTGTACTTTTAGTAGAGATGGGGTTTCACCATGTTAGCCAGGATGGTCTCGGTCTCCTGACCTCGTGATCCGCCGGCCTCAGCCTCCCAGAGTGCTGGGATTACAGGCGTGAGCCACTGTGCCCAGCCGTCCTTAGGAATCTTAATGTCTCTTAGTAGCCTCAGTTCCCCCACCTGCCATACAGGACCTGCTTTGTTTTTTTGAAACAGGGTCTAACTCTGTTGCCCAGGCTGGCATGTGGTGGTGCCATCAAGGCTCACTGCAGCCTCAAACTCCTGGGCTCAATCAATCCTCCTGCTTCAGCCTCCCCAGTAGCAGCTGGGACTACATCTCACTATGCCTGGCTAATTCTTTTTTTTTTTTTTTTTGTAGAGACAGGATTTCACTTTGCTGCCCATGCTGATCTCAAACTGCTAGGCTCAAGCAATCCTCCAGCCTCGGCCTCCCAAGGTGCTGGGATTACAGGCATGAGCCACCGTGCCCGGCCAGGACCTACTTTAGATAGGTCCTACTTTGGCTTTTGACTGGGAGAAAGATGCTCTCTTTTCTGCTGGTGGTCATCTTGGGACACCCACCTCACCCCAGTCTCAAGGGAGCCATCAACCAGGTCTTTAGGAACAATTGGGATCAGCTGGATCAGCCCTCACCTGAAACTGGTAGAGCTTTAAGATGGCCTTCATCTGGCCAGGTGCGGTGGCTCACGCCTGGAATCCCAGCACTTTGGGAGGCTGAGGCGGGCGGATCACAAGGTCAGGAGACCCAGACCATCCTGGCTAACGTGGTGAAACCCTGTCTCTATTAAAAATACAAAAAATTAGCCGGGCATGGTGGCAGGCGCCTGTAGTCCCAGCTACTCGGGAGGCTGAGGCAGGAGAATGACGTGAACCCGGGAGGCTGAGCTTGCAGTGAGCTGAGATCGCGCCACTGCACTCCAGCCTGGGTGACAGAGCGAGACTCCGTTTCAAAAAAAAAAAGATGACCTTCATCTTAAGAGGGCTGTTTTTCCTACTTCATTATTTTTCTTCCATCCATGGGACTCTGATATGTTTTTCCTCCTTTACAGGGCTGTTGTGTAAACAGGCAGTGCATTTAACTACAGAGAATGGTACCTGGCATACAGTAGGTGCTCAATAAATGCCTACTAGTACTGTGTCTGCCAGGAGACAGCTTTGAGAGCACCTGCTGATTTAAACCCACTCCTTTGATGCAACACCAAACAGTCAAACAACAGCCCAACAGCTGTCACCTGTGGCACTGTCCAGTCCCAAATCAAACTAGACAGCAGGTGCGTGAAGCCAAGAGATGGGAGACACCCACCCTTGGGAGAAAAGCCCTCCAACCCAATGCACCATGGAAGCAGCATGCGGCACCCCACAGCAGGGCCTCTCCCCACTGCCACTTGAGGCGGGCACACAGGGATTAACCGGACGTTCGTATCAACAGCTCAATCCTTATCCCCAAGGGGGCCTGGAACCCGCCTGGCACATGGCAGGGGCTCAGCAAAATCCCACAGACCCAGCTAACGGGGTGGTGCTTTCTGGTGGGGGTTTGACTGTTCTAATATGAAGAAAACCAGAATTTTAGAATGGAACAAGTTTACACAAGGAGGTGAGATGAGATGGCAGATAAAGGGAAAAAAAAAAAAGGGCCAGGCGTGGTGGCTCACACCTATAATCCCAGCACTTTGGGAGGCTGAGGTGGGCAGATCACCTGAGGTTAGGAATTCGAGACCAGCCTGGCCAACGTGGTGAAACCCTGTCTCTACTAAAAATACAAAAATGAGGCCAGGCGTGGTGACACATGCCTGTAATCCCAGCTACTCGGGGGGCTGAGGCAGGATAATCGCTTGAACCTGGGAAGCGGAGGTTGCCGAGATTGCACCACTGCACTCCAGCCTGGGCGACAGAGCAAGACTCCATCTCGAAAAAAAAAAAAAAGAAAGAAAAAGAAAAAGGGAAGGGGGATTTCCCCACTAAGCCTGAACCAGCTCTAGGAAACCCAAGTTCACCAAAGAAGCTTACTGGCTCCATCGGTGAGTCTTGCTGGAAGGCAGCCTCGGTTTGACCAAAAACACAAACACCAACACACAGCTCTCCAGCATCCCTGTCCCAGCTCCTCAGGCACCAGCCCCTCCTGAGGGAGGCTTCCTGTGAACTTCATTCTCCCCACCTTAAAGGAACCACCCTTCTCTTCAAGGGTAACCCTACCCCAAAGCAGGGGTTTGGACTAAGTTAGAGGGGTTTTTTTTGTTTTTTTTTTTTTTTAGAAAAGGTCCCACTTTGTTGCTCAGGACGGAGTGCAGTGGTGCAATCATGGCTCACTGTGGCCTAACCTCCTAGGTTCAACTGATCCTCCCACCTCAGCCTCTGAAGTAGCTGGGATTACAGGTGCATGCCACCATTCCCGGTTAATTTTAAAAATTAATTGTAGAGGCTGGCGGTGGCTCACGCCTATAATCCCAGCACTTTGGGAGACCGAGGCGGGTGGATCACAAGGTCAGGAGTTTGAGACCAGCATGGCCAATATGATGAAACCCCGTCTCTACTAAAAATACAAAATTAGCCAGGCGTGGTGGTGTATGCCTGCAGTCCCAGCTGCTCAGGAGGCTGAGGCAGGAGAATCGCTTGAACCTGGGAGGCAGCGGTTGCAGTGAGCCGAGATGGCGTCACTGCACTCCAGCCTAGGTGACAGAACAAGACTCTGTCCCAAAAAAAAAAAAAAATTGTAGAGACAGAGGTCTTACTATGTTGCCTAGGCTTCCCAAGGTGCCGAGATTGCAGATGTGAGCCACTGTACCCAGCCTATTTTTTATTTTTGTAAAGACAGGCTCTCACTATGTTGCCCAGGCTTTTTTTCAAACAGCAACATACTGTTTTTCAAATGAAATTTTACAGAAAGCCCCAGTACATAACATAGAGGCCAGGTGCAATGGTTCATGCTTGCAATTCCAGCACTTTGGGAGGCTGAGGTGGGAGGATCGCTTGGGTCCAGGGGTTTGAGACCAGCCTGGCCAACATGGCAAAACCTGCCTCTACGGAAAATACAAAAATTAGCTGGGCGTGGTGGCAGGTGCCTGTAATCTCAGCTACTCAGGAGGCTGAGGCAGAAGAATCGTCTGAACCCAGGAGGCAGAGGTTGCAGTGAGCTGAGATCGCGCCACTGCACTCCAGCCTGGGTGACAGGGTGAGACTGTCTCAAAAAAAAAAAAAAAAAAAAAAAAAAAGCCCCAGTATATAACACAAACACCTCTGGCTAGGGGAGGTGGCCCTAGGGCTCTCTGTTCACTCAGACCAATGCCATGGACTGACCCACCCACCTCCGACTTCCCCAGTTAACCCACGCCAAGGACGCATCAGGCAGGCGGTTCTCTTTGAATATCTTTTTAATGACTTAAACACCAGCACGGAGACTCGCGATGTAAACGGCCTCAATTCTGTGCTCTGTGCTTTGGGAGGGACAGGGACGCCACTTCCCACCTTGGCTGAGTTAAAACCTGTCTTGTAAATTAATAAATAATTTCCTAACTAACACGGCAAAAAAAAAAAAAAAAATCCAAACGAGACCTAGTTTCCATCCAGGGACAGGACGTTTCTGGACACCCGCGGTCGCTGCTCCTCCTAAGAGCCTGGCCGTGGCTACTGCGGGGAGGATGTAGTGAGAATGGCTTCCCTGCCGCTGTTCGCTGCTGTCTACACCGGCCAAGAACCTGCTCCCGTCTGCCCAGGCTGATGTAGTCTCGCTCTTGAGAAAAATCTTGCTGGGGCAGGTCCTCTGGCAGCCCCAGCACCTTACCCTGAGTCACGAGAACCTGAGACTTTGTCCAAACCTCGGCTGGAAGGCTGGTCTTGGCACTCAACATCTTAGCTAGTGGATTTATCGCATTAAGACTGTACTTGGGCCTTTTTCATGATGACTTGGGTCTCAATCCTCGGAGCAGCTGAAAAAACAGCTCGGGCCACCTGTGGATGCACCCACAGTGAAATGAGAGGCCACGTGAGATTTGCGAGGCAGAGCGGCCTGCAGTTTTAACTCGGGCACTGTGGCAATGCAGACCCAAACCAATTGTGCCAGTTCTTTACTGGGTGGCAAAGTGTTGTCAGGCTTTGTGGTCACTCCTGATTTCTGTTTGGAAGCACAGTTCTCTCTCTAATGAGAATGGAAAATTGGAAAGGTCTGTAAAATCAGAAAGCCCGTAAAAGGCCGTAGAGTGGAGATATATAAAAATGTACGGTCGCCCATGTTTTAGGGGCCGACGCCATGGACTTTTATCTTGCTCACCAAATTCCTCACACATACAGCTCACTCCCTGTGGCCTCACCCATCTCAGGCACCACAAAATCCTCACTGCTTGAAATTCACTTATGGAGTCCAACAAACAACTTTCTTTAAAAAAAAAAAAAGGCAGTAAAATCTTAGAATTTCTGTGCAACGCTTGCAACCTGCCCACTTATTAAATAAACAGAACACCAAACCAACCGAAAGCTATGCAAGTGGCAGGCTGCCCTGGGCAGAGCCCTGCCTGTCTGCCAGGGACTACGGTGGCACGGGAGCAGGGCGTGATCATGCTGGAAGAAATGAGAGGTGGTCTCATTCCCTGAATTTCAAACTCTCAGGAGCCCCCAGTCCTAACGCTGTATTCAGCAGCTGGAGTTCTCCAGCCACGTAAAGGGACAAGGGAAGGCAAACCGTCCTCAACCTCTTCCTGTTTCTAGCAGGGAAGGAACGCAATGGCTTCAGTCCCTCCGCCTCTAGGTAACAAGGCAAAGGCCTCCGTAACCCGGGCAGACAGGATGTGGGGAAGGTCTTGTGTCTTTTCCTAACTCAGAATGAGTTGAGTGGACTCGCGGAGAAAGACTGTCCTCTTAGCACGTGACCCTGAAGGCTTCTAGCACCAAAGGCTCACTGACACCTCCGACCCTGTCTGCAGGTGAAGGGGATGGGAGGCAGAACCCTTCTCCTGATTGGTGCATGAAGGAGGCAAGAACCATCATCTGCTATCCCCCAGCCCCATTTGCCCCCTCTCAGCAGGAGAGGGGAGAGGTGAGGGTGCAGGCGTTCTGGGCAGGTCAGTGCAGTTCGATGAACGCCTCCAGATCTTCCGGGATGAATCCCTTGTAGGGAATCTTGTTCTTATCCAGGGCCCGGGCTGCAAGGCACTGCAGGGTCACGTAGTTGAAGGGCTGCATGGTACCCCTGGCCAGCAGCTTCTCGTCCAGCAGCTCGTAGGCCGTCTTCTTGAAGGCATTGGTGGCGTCCATGTGGGCCCCTGCTTCGATCAGGGCATTCATGATGGCCGGGCAGTTGTTCTGGGCTGCTATGTGTAGCGGGGTGTTGTTGTCAAAATCCCTGCTGTCCGGGTCGGCCCCACAGTCGAGCAGCACTTTGACCACGTGCAGGGAGGGGAATCTGCCCACGGGATAGCGGCCCACGTTTGTGGTGTCCTTGTCCACAGCCATGTGCAGAGGGGTGAAGCCGTTCTTGCCCCTGGGCGCGCACTTGAGCAGGCGGTAGACGGTCTGGTGCTTCAGGTGCTCCTGGCTGGGGGTGCACTCCACTTTCTCCAGCAGGTAGAGCAGGTGGAGGATGATGGCCAGCGCCTTGGTGAACTGGGCTGAGTCTCCGGGCTCCCTGGGCAGCTGCAGGGCCCGTTCCACTTCCCGGACCCCTTTGGTGAGGACCCCCATGAGGTCTGCAAAGCCGATCTGGGTGCCCAGGCTGCCTTTGGCTGCCCGGTCCTGAAGCACGTAGGAGAAGAGCTCCGCGAAGGAGAGGAAGCTGCTGGCGGTCATGGGGCTCAGAGGCTCCAGGTTGCTCTGTTGCATGTCCAGGGCGTACTTCCACAAGCGGATGCAGCGCTCGAAATTGCCCGAGTCGGCGTACACCGCACCCCTGTAACGGATGTAATAGGAAGTGTCCGGGTGCGAGGGACCGAGGATGCGCTCCCGGATCAACAGGGCCTGCATGCGCATCTCATCCGGGTCGGTGATCAGCGCTTCCAGCTCCTCGGTGGTGTTGACCTCCCTGGAATAGTCATAGGCCAGGACCAGCTGTGGGGGCTCCGGTTTGGGCAGGTACTCGCCCCCCTGGTGACGCAGCTCCATGGCCCGCCTCCAGTGTTTAAGGGCCCCAAGCAGATCTCGTTTCTTATCCACATACGTAGCTCCCAGCAATTCCAAGGCTTCCACGGCAGCTTCCCGGCTGGTGGGACAGCAGCTTTCGTAAGATTCCCCGTTCAGTGGTTCCTCCGGGGAGGAGCTGCAGCACGGAGCCCCCTGAGGCTGCGCACACCCCTGGCTGGTGGAGGGGCCTTCTTGGGGCAGCCCAGGCTGAGCCTCTCCCCCTGCGACCTGCTCCTGGCCGGGCTGCTCCTGGATGAGGTACTCCACGATGTTGGTGTGGCCCGTCACACTGGCCGCGAGCAGTGGGGTCATACCGTAGCCATCACGTTCCATGCGGGCCTTGCACCCCAGCAGCAGCTGCAGGATCTCCAGGCTGCCGGACTCGGCGCAGTCGTGCAGGGCTGTGTTGCCCTTGGCGCTGCGCCGGTTCACCTGGGCGCCCTGCTCCAGCAGGTAGCGGGCGATCTCACGGTGGCCCTTGTAGCACGAGATCATGAGGCACGTGTGGCCGTGCCGGTTGGCCACCTCCAGGTCGGCCTGGTGCTCGCCGACCAGGTAGCGCACCACCTCCAGGTGGCCGTCGAAGCAGGCGGCGCGGAGGGGCGTGGAGTTGGTGCGCGTGGTGCGGTTCACCGAGGCCCCGCGGTGCAGCAGGCTCCGCACCACGTCTAGGTGGCCGGCGGCGGAGGCGGCCCACAGCGGCGGTGCGCCCTCGATGGTCTCGCCATCGAAGTGCACCGAGCCACCGGCCTCCACGCTCGCGCCGCACCGGTCCACCAGGTACTCCACCACGTCCAGGTGGCCGTAGCGGGCGGCGATGAGCAGCGGCGTCCCCCCGCCGGCCACCTCGCCCGTCAGCTCGTCCAGTTCTTCCCGGCTCCGGCCGCTGAGCAGCTTCTGGAGCAGCTGCAGCTTGCCATCACGGGCGGCGTTGTACACGGCGGTGCGGAGGTCCATGGTTCGGGCCTCCGCCAGGCCATGGGCCGGCCGCGGGGGACGGGGAGACGGAGGATCAGAGCCCGGACGGGCGGGAGGCAACCTTCACCGTCCCCCTCGCCGCCATCTTAGGGTCTCCTCGGGCGGAACAAAATGGTTGCCGTGACCCGACGAATGGTAGCACGCCGGGAAATGGAGTCCTTTGCGCAGGCCCACTCCGTAGAACAGAAAATGAATCTTGGGGGCTCAAGACTACACTTCCCCAAAGGCCACAGGACAGCCCCTGCGAGCTGTGAGCCCGCGGCATGGTGGGAATTGGCGTTCCAGTCACAGCGCATGGCAGCGGAAGCTAGCAATTTGAGGACTACAATTCCCGTCATGCAGCGCCACACGACCTAGCTTGTGGGAACCGGAGAAATTTGGTGACGTACTTCCCGTGCCTGTCTCTACGTCAGAGCGTATTGAAAAAGCAGGCGCGATACCCTTAAGGACTACATTTCCCAAAAGGCATCACGAGCGACTCTGAGCCAGTCAGGACCGAGACCGAAGGCTAAGCGCGACTAGAGGGGACGCGTCTGTTTTGGGCTTGGCGCATAGGCAAGCGGTTCACCGGCAGGGGGCTCCCGGAGGAGGCCGAAAAGCTGGACGGGGCGAAAACGTTTTGAGCTGGGAGAACAGGGTAAAAAATGACGCGCTCACTTCTTATTCTCACATTCATATATTCATTTGTTCATTTACATACATTTCTTTATATTCTAGTATGTGTCAGAATTTCCTTCTTTTATTTACGTATTTGTTTTTATTTCTTATCTTTCAATAACTTTGTGGGGTTTTTTTGGTTTTTGTTTTTGTTTTTGAGACAGAGTCTCGCTCTTGTTGCCCAGGCTGGAGGGCAATGCCGCAATCTCGGCTCACTGCAACCTCCGCCTCCCGGGTTCAAGCGATTCTCCTGCCTCAGCCTCCCGAGTAGCTGGGACTACAGGCGTCCACCACCACGCCCGGCTAATTTTTGTATTTTTGGTAGAGACGGGTTTCGCCATGTTGGTCAGGATGGTCTCGAACTCCTGACCTTAGGAGATCCGCCCGCCTCAGCCTCCCAAAGTGCTAGAATTACAGGCGTGAGCCACTATGCCCGGTCTGACGTGCTGATTTCAATTCCTTTGGATAAATACCCAGAAGTGGGATTGCTGGATCATCTGGTAGTTCTATTTTTAAATTTTTCTTTGGAACTTCCATACCATTTTCTATAATGCTATACTAATTAAAATTACCATCAATAGTGTCTAAGTGTTCCCTTCAAATCCTTGCCAACATTTGTTACCTTTCATCTGTTTGATAATAGCTATTCTAGCAGTTGTAAGGTGATCCATTTCCTGGCATTTTTTTTTTTTTTTTGATTATATGTTTGACCCACCGCCCGCGTAGGACACGCACAGGTAGGTTCCCGCCCCCCG
>NW_026652290.1:94390115-94390716 GCF_009828535.3 Hylobates moloch
AAAAAAAAAAAAAAAAAAAAAAAAGAACCTGTCTTTTTTCTCTTTCATTAAGGACCTTAAGAGACCCCCCTCATCTAGCCTTCTAACAGAAGCGTTATGGAGTAGCAGGCGTATCTGCTTTTTCTCTTTCTTATCTATTTATTTATTTTTGAGACAGGATCTCACTTTGTTGCGCAGGCTGGATGGAGTGCAGTGGTACAATCATAGCTCACTGCAGCCTCGACCTCCCAGGCCTGAGCAATCCTCCCTTCTATCTCAGCCTCCTAAGTAGCTGAGATTACAGGTGCATCACCATGACTGGCTAATTTCTTATTTTTTTGTAGAGATGGGGTCTCGCTATATTGCCCAGGATGCCTGCTTTCTCATAACAAGTAAAAGAGAAACTTTCATATGTACAATTTTCTGTAATTTTCTTTTTTCTTTTTGAGACAGTCTCACTCTGTCACCAAGCTGGAGTGCACTGGCGCAATCTCAGCTCACTGCAACCTCCGCCTCCTGGGTTCAAGCAATTCTCCTGCCTCAGCCTCCCAAGCGGCTGGGACTACAGGCGTGCACCACCACGCCTGGCTAATTTTTGTATTTTTAGTAGAGACGGGGTTTC
>NW_026652290.1:94390997-94413405 GCF_009828535.3 Hylobates moloch
TATAATTAACGTTTTATATTGTTCTTGGAGCCTGCAACCTTTTGTAGACTCTGTAATATTTGCTACATAGACAACCATGGCACCCATGAATAAACACAGTTTTACTTCTTTGCAATGTGGATGCCTTTACTTTTTGTTTTTTTCTTATGCACTGGCTAGAACCTCCAATACAATATTGAATAGAAGTGGCAGCTGGATGCGGTGGCTCACGCCTGTAATTCCAGCACTTTGGGAGGCCGAGGCAGGTGTATCACCTGAGGTCAGGAGTTTGAGACCAGCTTGGCCAACATAGTAAAACCCCATCTCTACCAAAATACAAAAATTAGCCAGGCGTGGTGGTGGGCGCCTGTAATCCCAGCTACTAGGGAGGCTGAGGCACGAGAATCACTTGAATCCGGGAAGCGGAAGTTTCAGTGAGCTGAGATAGCGCCACTGCACTCCAGTCTGGGCGACAGAGTGAGATTTTGTCAAAAAAAAAAAAAAAAAAAGGAAGGAAGGAGGGAAGGAAGGAAGGAGGGAAGGAAGGAAGGAAAAAAGAAAGAAAGGAAGAAAGAGAGAAAAAAGAAAAAGAAAGAAGGAAGGAGAGAGAGAGAGAAAGAAGAAAAGAAAGAAAGAGAAAGAAGGAAAGAGAGAAAGAAGAAAAGAAAGAAAGAGAAAGAAGGAAAGAGAAAAAGAAAAAGAAAGAAAGAAAGAAAGAGAAAGAAAAAGAAAGAAAGAAAAAGAGAAAGAAAGAAAGAAAAAGAAAGAAAGAGAAAAGAAAGAAAGAGGAAGAAATGATGAGAGTCGGCTGGGCATGGTAGCTCACATCTGTAATCCTAGCACTTTGGGAAACTGAGGTGGGCAGATCACTTGAGGCCAGGAGTTTGAGACCAGCCTGACCAACATGTCGAAACCTTGTCTCTTCTAAAATTATCCCCCCAAAATTAGCCAGGTGTGGTGGTGCATGCCTGTAATCCCAGCTACATGGGAGGCTGGGGCACGATAATTGCTTGAACCCAGGAGGTGGAGGTTGCAGTGAGCTGAGATCACTCCCCTGCACTCCAGCCTGGGCTACAGAACTGGACGTCTCTGTCTTAGTCCCATTCTAGGGGAAAGCATTCAGTCTTGTACCATTAAGTGTACTGTTAGCTGTAGAGTTTTTTTGTCTTGTTTTGTTTTGTTTGTTTGTTTTGTTGCTGTTATTTTGAGACAGGGGCTTGTTCTGTCACCCAGGCTGGAGTGCAGTGGCACAATCATAGCTCACTGCAGCCTCCTCCTCCTGGGCTCAAACAATCCTCCTTCCTCAGCCTCCCAAGTAGCTGGGACAATAGGCATGTGCCACCACACCCAACTAATTTTTTATTTATTTACTTATTGGTGAGGCATGGTCTTGCCATGTCGCCCAGGCTGATCTTGAACTCCTGGCCTCAAGCAATCATCCCTCCTTGGCTTCCCAAAGTGTTGGGATTATAGGCATGAGCCACTGCTCCCTTTCTGGCTGTAGATTTTTTTTTTTTTAATTCAAGATGGAGTTTCGCTCTTGTTGCCCAGGCTGGAGTGTAATAGCACGATCTCAGCTCACTGCAACCTCCGCCTCCCAGGTTCAAGCGATTCTCCTGTCTCAGCCTCCTGAGTAGCTGGGATTACAGGTGCGTGCCATCGTACCTGGCCAGTTTTTGTATTTTTAGTAGAGACAGGGTTTCACCATGTTGGCCAGACTGGTCTCGAACTCTTGGCCTCACATGATCCGCCTGCCTTGGCCTTCCAAAGTGCGGGATTACAGGCGTAAGCCACTGCGCCAGGCCCGGCATACGCTATTTCTATCCATTCGTCTCTTCCTTACCAGCGTGGGGCAGGGCCAGGGGTCCTCCTGCCTGCCAGGCCACAGAGAAGGAGTGCTGTCCACTGCATGGCTGCCCCCTCTGGCCTTGGGCTGAGCCACAGCTGGATTCCTGCGATTTGGAATGACAGGGATAGACGGGTAGAGATTCCAGAACCAGATGTGGGTCGGGGGAGGAGACTCCACTCTCTTGCTCTGATGCTGTGGCTTGTTGTCATGGAAACCAAAGCCACTCTCTTAGGAAGGACCCATTAAGGTGCAGGACATAATCAAGGCTCTCTCTGGCGGTCCCCTGCCCTCCCTGGTGGGAGGCAACTACTGTTTGAGCCCTTGAATGTTGCAGCGTTTAAGTTCTGCCCTCCTCCCTCACTTGCCTCCCTACAAAAAAATTCTCCAAAACATATGCAAGGGAGCCAAGCAGGCGTCAGAGAAGACCCTCAAGGTTTCTGAACTGACCCCTCCCCAAGCCTGAGTCTTCAGTTCCAGCCCTAGCTGGGGATGATTTGCTGGGTGACCGCCACAAGCTCCTGTCTGCGTCTTGGCATCCTTCCCTGCGAAAATGACAGAGAGATACATTACAATTGCTACATTGTCTCTGAATACCAAACTGTCAGAGGGGTGGATGGTAGGGGTTCAACTTGCAGACCGGATCAAACTGCCTGGAATGGGCTGGGCACGGTGGCTCATGCCCATAATCTCAGAACTTTGGGAGGCCGAGGCAGGCAGATCACTTGAGGTCAGGAGTTCACGACCAGCCTGCTAAACATGGTGAAACCCCGTCTCTACTAAAAATACAAAAATTAGCAGAGCGTGGTGATGGGTGCTTGTAATCCCAGCTACTCGGGAGGCTGAGGCAGGATAATCGCTTGAACCCGGGAGGCAGAAGTTGCAATGGGCTGAGATTACACCACTGCACTCCAACCTGGGCGACAGAGTGAGACTCCATCTTTAAAAAAATGATAATGATTGCTACATTGTCTCTGAATACTGAACTGTTAGAGGAGTAGAAGGTAGGGGTTCAACTTGCAGACCCTAGATGTAACTGCCTGGATTGAAATCCTGGCTATGCCACCAGCAGCTGTGCAACCTCAAGCAACTTGCTTGACCTCTCTGGGCCTCAGTTTCCTCTCCTGCAAAACAGGATGCAATAAGACCACCAACCTCGCAGGAGATCATGTGTCTAAAGCCATCGAAACAGTGTCTGGATGAGGAAAATGTGGCATATCCATGCAATGGAATATGACTCAGTCATGAAAAGGAATGAGGCTCTGACACAGGCTACAAGAACCTTGAGGACGTCAGGCTCAGGTGGGAGAAGCCAGACACAAAAGGAGACACAGTGTGTGATCCCATTTCTATGACATGTCCAGAACAGGCCAATCCAGAGAGATATAAATCAGATAAATGGTTGCCAGGGGCTGGAGTGTGGGAAGAAGAATGAGGAGTGACGGCTTTTGCTTTTTTTTTTTTTGAAATGGAGTCTCACTGTTGCTCAGGCTAGGGTGCAGTGGCACAGTCTTGGCTCACTGCAACCTCTGCCTTCCTGGTTAAAGCAATCCTCCCACCTCAGCCTCTCAAGTAGCTGGGATTACAGGCATGTGCCCTCATGCTCGGCTAATTTTTGTATTTTTAATAGATCCAGGTTTCACTGCGTTGGCCAGGCTGGTCTCAAACTCCTGACCTCAGGTGATCCACCTGCCTTGGCCTCCCAAAGTGCTGGGATTACAGGCATGAGCCATCGCGCCCAGCCTCCTCTTTCTTTTTTAAGAGAGGGGATTCTTACTATTGTTGCCCACAACATAGTAAGACTCAAACTGGTCTCAGACTCCTGGCCTCAAGCCATCCTCCCACCTCAGCCTCCCAGGTAGCTGGGATGACAGGACATGAGACATTGTACCTGGCTAACCTGTGGATTCTGACACTTAACTCTGGGTGATTAAAATCATAATTTAATTGCTCATGGCCAGAGTAGAAGGGGGTCTCTCTCACACTTTTTTTTTTTCCTGAGACAGAGTCTTGCTCTATTGCCTAGGCTGGAGTGCAGTGGCCTGATCTCAGCTCACTGCAACCTCCGCCTCCTGGGTTCAAGCAATTCTCCTGCTTCAGCCTCCTGAGTAGCTGGGACTACAGGCTCATGCCACCACGGCCAGCTAATTTCTTTTTGTATTTTTAGCAGAGACAGGGTTTCGCCGTGTTAGCCAGGATGGTCTCGATCTCCTGACCTAGTGATCCGCCTGCCTTGGCCTCCCAAAGTGTGCTGGGATTACAGATGTGAGCCATCATGCCCGTTTTTTTTGTTTTGTTTTGTTTTGTTTTGTTTTGTTTTGAGATGGGGTCTCGCTCTGTCACCCAGGCTGGAGTGCAGTGATGCGATCTCGGCTCACTGCAACCTTTGCCTTCCAAGCTCAGGCGATCCTCTCACCTCAGCCTCCTGAGAAGCTGGGACTACAGGCTCGTGACACCATGTTCGACATTTTTTTTTTTTTTTTTTTGTATTTTTGGTAGAGACAGGGTTTCACCATGTTGGCCAGGTTGGTCCTGAACTCCTGAGCTCAAGCAATCCGCCTGCCTTGGCCTCCCAAAGTGCTGGGATTACAGGCGTGAGCCATCGTGCCCAGCCTCTCACATATTTTTAAAGAGGGTCTTGCTCTGTCGTTCAGGCTGGAGTGTAGTGACGCGATCACAGCTCAGTGTAGACTCCAACTCCTGTGCTCAAGCAATTCTCCTGAGTAGCTGTGACTACAGTGTGCACCACTGCACCCAGCTGTCACTTTTTTTCCAACAAGACAACGGCACGAAATGAAGTATAATATGTTCTTCTGTCAAGTTAACCAGCCATAACAGCAAAGCCCAGGAGGGCAGTGATGGAAACTCATTCACCTTTTTTAGTTTCTAAAGCCATTGAGCAGGCAGCTGCAAGCTGGGTCCTTGGGGGTGGCTGGGAGAGGGTGGTAAGTTGGTTGGACCTCTGTGGATAATGGCTCATCTTTACAGGGGTGTGTGGCCTCCAGGATTTTGTGGCTGATGAAGGTGATAGGCTCAGGCACAAGCATTTATACCCAAAGTGAATATTGGATGTCAGCACTGAGCTAGGCATGTGTGTGGGGAGGCGGGGGGTACAAAGATGAAACTGCCAGGAAAAACTGAGGGCTCCCAGGGGTCTTTGGGGGGAAATAAAAGGTTAGTGTGGCATTAATAAGAATCAATAAGGGCTGGCTGGGCGCGGTGGCTCACGTCTGTAATCCCAGCACTTTGGGAGGCCGAGGCGGGCGGATCTGAGGTCGGGAGTTCACGACCAGCCTGACCAACATAGAGAGACCCCATCTCTACTAAAAATACAAAATTAGCCGAGCGTGGTGGCACATACCTGTAATTCCAGCTACTCAGGAGGCTGAGGCAGGAGAATCACTTGAACCCGGGAAGCGGAGGTTGTGGTGAGCTGAGATCGTGCCATTGCACTACAGCCTGGGCAACAAGAGCAAAACTCCATCTCAAAAAAAAAAAAAAGGAAAAGAAAAAAAGAATCACTAAGGGCCGGGCACAGTGGCTCATGCCTGTAATCCCAGCACTTTGGGAAGCCAAGATGGGCGGATCACTTGAGGTCAGGAGTTCAAGACCAACTGTGCCAGCATGGCGAGACCCCCATCTCTACTAAAAATACAAAAATTAGCTAAGTGTGGTGGCACGTGCCTGTAATCCCAGCTGCTCGGGAGGCTGAGCCAAGAGAATCGCTTGAAAACAGGAGTCAGAGGTTGCAGTGAACCGAGATCGCACCACTGCACTCCAGCCTGGGCAACAGAGTGAGACTCTGAAAAAAATTAGACCGGTGCAGTGACTCATGCCTGTAATCCCAGCACTTTGGGAGGTTGAGGTGGGTGGATCACTTGAGGTCAGCCTGGCCAACATGGTGAAACTCCTCTCTACTAAAAATATAAAAATTAGCTGGGTGTGGTGGCACATGCCTGTGGTCCTGTGCAAGTGATCCACCCACCTTGGCCTCCCAAAGTGCTGGGACTGCAGGCGTGAGCCACCATGCCTGACCGGATATTTGAATGTTATTCTGCAGTCAGTGGGGCTCTTGGAAGGGTGACAGACAGGAGTGGAACTTGGTCAGATGTGTGTTCTGGAAAGTCCCCTCGCTGCGTGTAGAGAATGAACAGGCTGCATGTGTGTGTATGCTCGGAGGGGAGACAGTGATGAGATCAGGACGTGCAGGGAGGCGGAGGTCATGGAGGGAGAGGGCTGCAGGAGAGAGGATGGATTTGAGCACAGTGACTCATCTTGGGGACCATGGGGAGTGGATGAGGAGGGGAGGGTCTTGGGCATGTAGAGGGACTGTCATATTCATGGGCACATCAGGGGAGGAAGCTAGGGGCTGGGCAGATTGAGTGTTCACTTTGAAATGATTAATTTGGGGTGACTGGGAGACACCCATAGCAGAATGTCCTCCTCCATTGAGGACCCCAAATGGCAATATCTGTGTGCCTTTTCCTTTCTGAAAGACCTTGCATTCCCAGGGGGCAATTCTAAATAGACCAGAAAACCTCCCACAATTAGACCTAACCCAGACATTGAACCTCCCTCTGCTCAGCCCATTCATAAAGTGCCTCTGGCATTTAGGTGTCTTCTAATCTCATTTTCTCTGCTTGTTAATGGACCCACTGAGGCAGTACTCCTGGGAGAGAGAGAAAGATTTCATTTGTCTGAGGCTGAGGAGGGAGACGAGGGTTGCCAGAGCTAATGAGGAATCAATGCCTTGTAATTGCTAATTAAATGAGCCTGGCTCTCTCTCTTGGGGCTATGAGTTGGCTGGCCGGCCCTTAAGTGTCCACAAATTAAATTATGCTTCCCCAATAAACACCTCCAGCAACCATTGCCCTCCAGTATCTCTCTGGGGGAGACATAGAAGAAGGATCTTTCTGTGTGTGCTGAGGCCATTCATTCATTTATTGATTGATGTATTGGTTTATTCTTTGATACCTTTATTGATTCAACACATGCTTATTATATGCCTGCTATGTGCCGGGCCCCGGACCAGGCACTGGGGACACAGCAGTGAAAATACAAACATTGTTTCTGCCCTCACGGAGCTCACAGTGTAACAGGGAGACAAATAGACCTGTCAGTAGATAACATGAAAATAATTGGACTATGTGCTGCAGATACAATATCCCAGGTCTATGAGAATGTCAATACAGACTTCACGTGGGAAATGGTGAGGCAATAAGCATCATTCCCCTTGATGAAACGGAGCTTGCAGAAGAAGGCAGGGTCAGTTGTGGGGAGCTCTGGGTCGAGGTGGGGTGAGTGCATTCCAAGCTGCAGGAACAGCAAAGGCAAAAGCCCTGAGGCTGGAAAACAGGTACCCTGTGGAGTTTGTCACTTTTAGGGTGTTGCAGAGAATTGGGAGTGAGTCTTATTTATTTATTTATTTATTTATTTATTTATTTATTTATTATTTTTTTATTGAGATGAGGTCTTGCTGTGTTGCCCAGGCTGGTCTCGAACTCCTGAGCTCAAGCTATCCTCCCACCTTGGCCTCCCAAAGTGCTGGGATTACAAGTGTCAGCTATCACATCTGGCAAAGGAGGTGAGCCTTTATGATGTCATAAGTCACCACCGGGCACAAGTTCACGCTTGTCCTATGACTGGCCCATGACACTGATGGGTAGCAGACAGGAAAAGAATCTTTTCTGAAACTTATTTTTTTTTTTTGAAACAGGGTGTTGTTCTGTTGCCCAGTCTGGAGTGCAGCGGTGCAGTCATGGCTCACTGCAGCCTTGACCTCCCAGGCTCAAGTGTTCCTCCCACTTCCTAAGTAGTTGGGACTACAGACATGTGTCACCTCATAGGGTGTCACTATATTGCCCAGGCTGGTCTCAAACTCCTGTGCTCCAGCAATCCTCCCATGTTATCCTCCCAAAATGTTAGGATTATAGGTGTGAGCTCCCACACCCAGCCCACTTCTGGAACTTTTATTGAAAAGTATCCTTAGGCTGGGTTTGGTGGCTCACACCTGTAATCTTGGCACTTTGAGAGGCTGAGGCAGGAGACCATGTCTTTACAAAAAAAAAAAAATTGTTTTTTGAGACAGAATCTCTCTCTGTTGCCCAGGCTGGAGTGCAGTGGTGCAATCTTGGGTCATGCAGCCTCTGCCTCCTGGGTTCAAGGGATTCCCATGCCTCAGCCTCCCGAGTAGCTGGGACTATAGGCTTGCGCCGCAACGCCCAGCTAATTTTTGTATTTTTAGGAGAAATGGAGTTTCACCATGTTGTCCAGGCTGGTCTTGAACTCCTGGCCTCAAGTGGTCCACCTGCCTCGGCCTCCCAAAGTGCTGGGATGACAGGCATGAGCCACCACGCCCGGCCAAAAAAAAAAAAAATTTTTTTAAATAGAAAAGTACCTTGAGAACTCTGGTCTAGGGAGGGCTTTAAATGTCATTCCCTCATTGGGTCTCCCAGGAAAGCTCCATGACGTGGTTAGAGGTCTTGGGTTTACAGTCAGGTATGTTCTATCTCCAGGCTTGTGGGGGCGTACGAGTGATGTGACCAACCCCATACATGGTGCATGGCTGTATGAGCACAGGATGTATGTCCTTGTTTGCTTCCCTCCTTTGCCTATGCCTGTATCCCCTGGAGTGAGCCAGCCCCCACTCCGAGTGGAAGCGATTCCTCCCCGACTTCCCCAGTTCTCCCCCACTGGCCAGCCCATTTACAGCGAAGGTCGAAGGGAGTCTGCGCTATGAGGCCGGCTGTGACTTGTTGTCGTAGTACATCAGAACAACAAAATCACTAGTCTTCCACACAGCACTAGACCACAGACACTCTAATCTTCTTCGCCACCCTCTGCCCCATGTCTGAGACCCCTGCCCAGCTCCTCCTTCTCACCTGAGCCAAGCTGTGACACCTGAGTTTCCTGCCTCTGTGCTGACTCCCTGTTTTCCATTCCTGGTTCTCCTGGAGAGAGGCAGGATCTGATCTCCAAGGGCCTACCTCCCACCCAGGCACGCCAGAGACATGGGATTTGCAGTTGGACTGGTGAGGTTGACTTACAGCTTCACTTGTGGGCTGAGAGCCCCTGCGTGGGTTATTTTTCTGCCTTTCTCGGGGCCTTGGGTTCCTCAAATGTCACGTGGGCACAGTAACACCCACGTCCTAGGGTTGAAGATGGCATGATATGATATATGTAAAATGATTGGCACAAGGTTTCTCACGGAAGTCTGGAAGGGACACCATAATGTCATCTTAGCAGGCACCTGTTAACCCAGTGAGGCATCTTACCTGTTGAAAATCCCGGACTTGGGCCAGGCACGGTGGCTCACGCCTGTAATCCCAGCACTTTGGGAGGCTGAAGCGGGCAGATGAAGAGGTCAAGAGTTTGAGACCAGCCTGGCCAACATGGTGAAACCCCGTCTCTACTAAGAATACAAAAATTAGCCGGGAGTGGTGGCATGTGCCTGTAATCCCAGATACTCAGGAGGCTGAGGCAGGAGAATCCCTTGAACCCAGGAGGCAGAGGTTGCAGTGAGCCGAGATCGCGCCACTGCACTCCAGCCTGGGCGACAGAGCAAGACTCCGTCTCGAAAAAAAGAAAATTGCAGAATTCTGTGTGTGCTTATCTGGAAAATACTTTGTTTAAAAATCCATTACATGAGGGGCAGGTCTCCAGAAATGCCAGGCACCTCAGACCACCCTCAATCGTCCTCCCCCTGCAAAATCAGGGTCAAAGGGCTCTCCCGTTACCTGGGGGAGCTGTCCAGGGTTCTGGCGCCGAAACGGAGCCCTCTGGGAACTGTCCTGAGCCCTGATGCTGAAACAGATCGCAGTTCACTTCTCGGACCTCCCGAGAGGCGCTGTCTGGATACTTGGTGCTGAAATAAATAGCATTCTCCTCCTTCGGTCGGTGGAGAGCTGTCCCTCGTGCTGAAGAAAACTTGATTTTCATCTCTCTCTTTCCCGGATCCCCCACCCCTCTTCGTTCTCGGTTCCTCCGATTCTTGGGAAACCCCACGCCCACTCAATTTATTTCCCCTCTTAGCTTCTTCCTGGGGAGCTTCAGAATGGCAATGGGGTGGTGGGGGCAGACACGGAGGGGTCGCAACTAGCACTGATACCTGCTCCTCACCCTGTACCACATCCCCAGAACTTACTCCCCAAGCAGTCAGCCCCGCTGGTCTCTGCTTTCCAGACCGTCAAACTTCGCCGTCTCTGTCCCTTTCTGGGAAAATGTCCATGCGTCGACCTGCAAACCAGCCTCATTCCCGGCATCCCACGTCCCTCGGACCACCCCTCCTCCCACGCAGCTGCGGGCCTCCCGTTCTGTATGCCTCACCTGCTTCCAGTCTTGTTAGCAGATGCAGGTGTCCCGTGGCTGCCGAGGCGGGGACCTGCGCCTTTATAGGCTTTGGGGAAGGCGGAGCGCCAGGAATCCTGGGAGGGGCTTCCCCAACTGGCCAATGGGATTCCGCCTCAGAATGAAGCTCCAAAGATTACCTCATAGGTTGTGGCCCACGCTTCAGAATAAAAGTCTGGCATCTGCCCAAAAACTGGGCTGGGGATTTTTTTGGATGGGGAAGGAGCGTTCATTGTGGACCACGGAGTCTCCTCACTCTCTCCAATCCCCTCCTGGGTTCCTGAGCTCCAAGTTGGTTCGGGTGTCCTGGCTGGCACCTGTTTCTTCCCATTCCCAATTTTTGCTATTGCTCCTGGTTCAGGAAAGAAAAAGCTGGTAAACTGTTTTGAGAAAAAAAAAAGGGATGTGGAGAATATTAAAGTCCAGTGCCACCTGGGGCAACTGACGTCTGTGAAAATGGAGAGCTCAGAAGACTCTGGAGCAGAGGTGGGACTTAAGCCTGAAGCTTTTGATTCCTTAACTCAAAACCCAATTTATAAAATTCAGCTTACTGTAGTGCTATACTGGGCAGGCTCTGAACCAAAAAACAAAGAAACTGGGGTTCAAGTTCAGATTTTTCTTCTCCTTCTTTTGGGACATTGGGCACAGTTGTGCCTCAGTTTTTGCAACTGTGAAGTAGCGATAATAGTAGAGTATTTGCTCAGGAATTAATGATATGGTGTGGATTGCGTGTTAGAAGTAATCAGGGCAGGGGCTAATGTGAGTTGTGTGAGGCACCTGCCTCAGGTGCAAAATTTAAAGGGGCACCAAAAAACTCAATAATCAAGGTGGTAATAATATTTCAGGCCAGGTGCAATGGCTCATGCCTGTAATCTGAGCACTTTGGGAGGCCAAGGTGGGAGGATCACTTGAGGCCAGGAGTACAAGATAAGCCTGGGCAACATAGTGAGACCCCATTTCTGAGAGAGAAAGAGGGAGAGAGGGAGAGAGAAAGAGAGACAGACAGAGAGAGAGAGAGAGAGAGAGAACGGCACCTGTGGTCTCAGCTACTTGGGAGGCTGAGGTGAGAGGATCACTTGAGGCCAGGAGGTCGAGGCTGCAGTGAGTTATGATTGCACCACTGCACTCCAGCCTAGGTGACAGAGCAAGATCCTGTCTCAAAAAAAAAATCGATGCAATGTTTTAAGAAATCCAAATGTATGCCAAATTCCACAATGAACAAAATATAAAAAATGTAAATAAAGGCAGAACCAGCCTTTCTACTTTTCCTTTTGCCTGAGGTCCCAGTATGGCTTGGCATGGCACTAGCAATCATGTCTGTTTATGGTAAGTTTTCTAATAATGCAGCTGTTATTCTTTCCGGATCTATTCCACCCATTTATTTGCTCAACAAACTTGTTGTACTAGGCACTGGAGATACATACATGAATTAAGCAACCAACCTTGCCTTTAGGGACGATAAAGACATGAAAACTCTGCTCACATGTTGGTATGGGCATTGGGTTGAAGGAACAGTCAGTGTAAGGGCCCTCATGGGGGTGGGGGAAAGAACAGGCCCTGGAGGGTGAGCAAGCGTAGAAGGGACAGTTAGGATATAAATCAGGGACAGCTGGACAGGACCTGATCATTCAGGCCAGGACAAAAGTGAAGTTCCTCAGATTGCACAGGAAGACCTGCCACCCTTTCTCTTTGCCCTTCCCTAAGCTTTTACTCTGTGCCAGGGTCAGCACCAAACATTCTATCTGCTGAGTGCTCTGAAGGCCTCAGGGCAGCCCCATGAGATAGATCCCGGCCAGGCGCGTTGGCTCACCTCTGTAATTCCAGCACTTTGGGAGGCCGAGGCGGGTGGATGACCTGAGGTCAGGAGTTAGAGACCAGCCTGGCCAACATGGTGAAACCCCGTCTTTACTAAAAATACAAAAATTAGCCGGGCGCGGAGATCATGCCACTGCACTCCAGCCTGGGTGACAGAGTGAGATCTTGTATTAAAAAAAAAAAAAAAATGCCGGACATGGTGGCTCACGCCTGTAATCCCAGCAGTTTGAAAAGCAGAGGTGGATGGATCACCTGAGGTCGGGAGTTTGAGACCAGTGTGACCAACATGGAGAAACCCTGACTCTACTAAAATTAACCGGCGTGGTGGCACGTGCCTCTAATCCCAGCTACTCGGGAGGCTGGGGCAAGATACTCGCTTGAACCCAAGAGGCGGGGGTTGCGGTGAGCCAAGATTGCGCCACTGCACTCCAGCCTAGGCAACAAGAGCAAAACTCCGTAAAAAAAAAAAAAAAAAAAAAAAAAGAAAAGAAAAAGAAAGGAAGGAAGGAAGGAGAGAGAGAGAGAGAAAGAAACAGCAAGAAGGAAGGAAGGAAGGAAGGAAGGAAGGAAGGAAAGAAAGAAAGAGAAAAAGAAAGAGAAAGAAAGAAAAGAAAACTTTTTGGCCACGTGCCTGTAATCCCAGCACTTTGGGAGGCCAAGGCAAGTGGATCACCTGAGGTCAGGAGTTCAAGACCAGACTGGGCAACCTGTTGAAACCCCATCTCTACTAAAAATACAAAAAATACAAAAATTAGTTGGGTGTGGTGGTGCATGCCTGTAATCCCAGCTAGTCAGGAGGCTGAGGCAGGGGAATCGCTTGAATCCAGGAGTTTGAGGTTGCAATGAGCCGAGATTGCACCATTGCACTCCAGCCTGGGCAACAAGGGCAAAACTCTGTCTCAAAATAGAGAGAGAGACAGAGAGAGAGAGAGAGAGAAAGGAAGGCAGGCTTTTTGGCTGGGCACAGCGGCTCATGCCTGTAATCCCAGCACTTTGGGAGGCCAAGGTGGGCAAATCACGAGGTCAGGAGGTGGAGACCAGCCTGGCCAACACAGTGAAACCCTGTCTCTACTAAAAATACAAAAAATTAGCTGGCCATAGTGGCGGGTGCCTGTAATCCCAGCTATTTGGGAGGCTGGGGCAGGAGAATCGCTTGAACCCAGGAGAAGGAGGTTGCAGTGAGCCAAGATCGCACCACTGCGCTCCAGCCTGGGCGACAGAGTAAGACTCCATCTCAAAAAAAAAAAAAAAAAAAGAAAAAGAAAGAAAGAAAGGAAGGAAGAAAGAAAGACCTTTTTTTTTTTTTTTTTTTTTTTTGAGACAAGGTGTTAGTCTGTGACCTAGGCTGGAGTGCAGTAGTGCAACCATGGCTCACTGCAGTCCCTGCCTCCTGGCTCAGGCAATCCTCCTACTTCAGCCTCCTGAATAGCTGGGACTGCAGGTGTGCACCATCATGCCCAGCTAATTTTAAAAATTATTTGTAGAGACAGGGTCTCCCTGTGTTGCCCAGGTTGGTCTTGAACTCCTGGGCTCAAGCGATCCTCCCACCTTGGCCTCCCAAAGTGCTGAAATTCCAGGCATGAGCTATCATGCCTGGCTGATATGCACGTTTTATAGATGGCTAGAGAGGGGAAGGGGCTTGCCCAAGGACCACAGGGAGAGGGTGTGGGAGTTGGGATGGGGACCCCAGTCTGCCAACCCCAAGGTTTAATCTCTTTTCAATTGTTCATTCCATTTCCTGTGCCCTTCCAGAAGTACATGCATATATAAGTGTGTACATTCTCCGCCCACATGCATGTTTGCTACTTTTTATTTTTATTTATTATTTTATTATTTTATTTGATTTTAGAGATAGAATCTCACTCTGTTGCCCATGCTGGAGTGCAGTGGCATGATCTCGACTCACTGCAATCTCTGCCTCCCGGATTCAAGCGATTCTCCTGCCTCGGCCTCCTGAGTAGCTGGGATTACAGGTGCCCGCCACCACACCCAGCTAATTCTTGTATTTTTAGTAGAGATGGGTTTTCACTATGTTGGCCAGGCTGGTCTGGAACTCCTGACCTCAAGCAATCCACCCACCTCGGCCTCCCAAATTGCTGGGATTACAGGTGTGAGCCACCGCACCTGGCCTGGCTTCCTTCCCTCAGTAGAATACACTGGAGAGCCATCCATGCTATTGTGTGAACCCGGAGTTAGTTCCTTTTTATTATGAAGTAGTATTCCATCATGTGGATGAACTATGGCCTGTTTAGCCATTCATCAGTCCAAGGACATTAGGTTCTGGAACACCTTCTGTGTTTGGAGATTATTAGGAATAAAGCTGCTATAAATATTTTCATGCAGGCTTTCATGTGGGCGATAAATTTTCACATCTCTAGGGTAACACCTAGGAGTGTGATGGCTGGGTCATATGGGAAGTGTATATTTAACTTTATAAGAAACTGTCAAACTTTTCCAGAGCGATTGTATTTTAGTAGAGATGGGGTTTCACCACGTTGGCCAGGCTAGTCTCTAACTCCTGACCTCAAGTGATCCTCCTGCCTTGGCCTCCCAAAGTGTTGGGATTACAGGCGTGAGCCACCGCTCCCAGTTATAGCTGGCATTTTTATAATAACTTTCTGTGCACTGGGCCTTTGCTCCTTCAGGCTCTGCTCTTGTCTATTCACTCAGAATCTGAGCTTCCCGGAGAGACCCCTTTGTTCAGTTTTTCTCCTCTCTGGGTCTCTGTGTTCTGTAACATTTCCTTGTGTCCCGGGAGATAGACAGGTGTGGGTGGGCAGAGGCGAACGAATCTATTTAGAAAATGGCCCCACGACTCCAGTTAGGAACAGTAGCTAATTATCTCTGGGAATAACAAGCCAGCAATGAGTATTAATTAATAGCTCGTCAGGGTAGAAAAGAAAAGTCTAGGAATAAGGGTCTTGGGTGATTCCTTCTCCCTGTGTGTGCGCGCGTACACACACACACACACACACACACACACACACACACACGCACAGGCACAGGCAGCCCCTTCCTCAGCCGTTACTATAGAGACCTCTTTCCTGCCACCCTCATGAGCATTTACAAATCAAGACTGCACAGATGGTGACCTCAGCGAGTCTGTTGTTCTTTCTTCTAAGGACAATTTCTGGAGCCCTGAGGATTAAGGAAACAGGGCTACTCTGGACAACATCTGCCTGGGGCCCCGAAACCTGACCCGCAGCCCGGGCAAGGGGAGATTAGCAGAGGCGTTTACCCAGAAGAGGCAGGGCATGAAAACAGGACCACACGCAGGTCACCCTCCCGACCTGAGGCCACCCAGGGAATCCCTAATAAAGGTCTCAGTTCCTGCTTCCTGGCACGTTAATGTTTTGGACGCAGTGGGAGAGGAGAGGATCTTGCAATGTAGGTCCTGGAATTACTGCAGTATTATGAACTAGGGTTTACTGAGCGTCTATTTTGTGCCAAGCACTTTACAGGTGATGATGATGGCCCGATGTTGGTACTCATTGTCTGTCATTCACTATGTGCTAAGCGTTTTATAGACCATAGAGAGCCAGGTCGTGCCCATTTTAATTGGCACTGTATTTCCCAATGCCTGAAATTCACTGAATGACTGAATGATCTAATTTACTCCTCAAAGCTGCCCTGCAGCACAGTGACTGAATCTCACTGTTCTGATGTGGAAACTGAGTCCCAGAGAGGTGGAGACATTTTCCCCAGGGACGCCTAGCAAGCAGGGGGCAGAGAAGGCTCTGAAGGGTGGCCTTCCTATTATAGAACCCCCCTACTTTTCAATTCCTTGAGGCCCAGAGAGCTCAAGCAGCATGTCAGAGGCCCAGCCAGGACTAGAATCCAGCTTTCCCATCCCCCCTTTGATGTTTCTTTTCTTGGCTTGCCATACTTTCTGGCAACCTTAACGTGAAGCACTGTGTCCTGGAAATATTGAGCCCCAATAGATATTTGTCAATGATGCGATGAGTTCCAGATTTGGACCTTCCAGAACCTTTCCAAGGGTAGCTGTTCCAACTCACACGCTCATCCTCCAGGGAGCCAGGACCTGTTGTTTTGTTCCTGTTTGAAAGATGGGGAAAAGGGAAGAAGACAGAGGTCGGATTGCTAGCCTGTAGTCATACTGAAAGATGGAGGCTGTCTGGGGATAGGCTTGATATTTCCCTGCCTGCCATCTTGCTGCTCCCCTCAATGGCTCTTCTCTTGGCATCTGTCTGTTCTCAAAAGTGATTTTCTAGCTTTCTGTTGGTTCTGTGGCCGTCATGGCTTCCTTCCAATAAGTCCCCAGTCTGTGTAAATGATAATGCCAGCTACCATTTATTGAAAATCTACTAGGTGCCGGCTCTTCTCTTCATCTCATGCTCACATTAACTTTCCAAGCTTGGTGCTTATTAGCACCATTTCCCAGGGGCAGAAGCAAGCACAGAGAGTTGAGACACTTGCCCAAGCTCACACAGCAGAGAAACAGAGAGAGCTGCCTTTTGAGACCAAAGTCCCCACTTTCAGCCAAATTATGTGGTTGGTACCTGAGTCCGAAGTGGGACCAGACGCAAGCCTCCAAAAGGTGGCTTTTGGGCTGCAGAGTCAAGCCAACTTCCTGCAGACCTGGCTTGCTCACCAGCCCTGAGTCCTGGGAGGCCCTTGTGTGGAAGCTGTATTCTCCCTTCTTAGTTTGCAGAGGTTCCTGAAAAAAGCATATTAACAAAATTCTGGGCCAAGTACGGTGGATCACACCTGTAATCTCAGTAATCTGGGAGGCCAAGACTGGAGGATCACTTGAGGCCGGAGTTTGAGACCAGCCTAAGCAACATAGCAAGACCCTGCCTCTACAAAAAATACAAAAATTAGCCGGGCATAGTGGCATGCACCTGTGGTCCGAGCTACCCTGGAGGCAGGAGGATGGCTTGAGCTCAGGAGGTCGAGGCTACAGTGAGCTGTTATCGTGCCACTGCACTCCAGCCTGGGCAACAGAGCAAGACTCTGTCTCAAAAACAACAACTACAACAAAAGCAACTTCCGAGTACAGTCCTCCTCTGCAACTGCCTTCTGGTGACTGCCCTCCTAAGAGGGGAGCAGATAGGAAGACAGTTCCTGGCAGCCACAGTGGTGGAGGGGGGTACATCCAGGGGAGCCCCTCAGGGGCTCTGCCATTTGTGTCTTTGCTCCTGCTCTTCCTGGAGCAGGTGAGGAGAGGGCCTGCTCAGGGGAAAGTCTTCCGGGAAAGATGGAACAGAGAGCGGGAGGAAAGATCTGGAGGAGGAAACCAGCACTGGTGAAACTGAACAATGACCAGATGTGCCCGCCTGTCCACTGAGGTCCTGGGCCACTTCCTGTGGTCAATGCGATAGTCACAACTATTGGCACTGTATTTCCCAATGCCTGAAATTCATTGAATGACTGAAGGATCTCATTTACTCCTCGAAACTGCCCTGCAGTCCGGCTCAGTTGGACCCTGAGTTCAGCACAGCGAGGCTGAGGACTCAGACCCACAGTAGAGCCTGGTACACACTAGGTGCTCAATTAATGCTTGTTGACAAAAGAACAAACAAAGCAAATAACTAGAAAGGAGTTAAGAGATCAGCTAGGCCAGGCACGGTGGCTCAAGCCTGTAATGCCTGCACTTGGAGAGGCTAAGGCGGGAGGATCACCCGAGGTCAGGAGTTCGAGACCAGCCTGGCCAACACGGTGAAACCCCGTCTCTACTAAAAATACAAAATACAGGTGGCACGCAGCTGTAATCCAAGCTACTCGGGAGGCTGAGGCAGGGGAATTGCTTGAACCCGGGAGGCAGAGGTTGCATTGAGCCAAGATCTCACTATTGCACTCCAGCCTGGGCAACAAGAACAAAACTCTGTCTCAAAAAAAAAAAAAATCAGGTAGTCTAGGAATCAGAAATTTAAATGCCTTCACATGAAGGCCCCCATTTTGAGCTAATTTTCTTTCTTTTTTTAAATTTCTATTTTTTTTAGAGACATGGTCTCAGTCTGTCACCCAGGGTGGTGTTGAACTCCTGGCTTCAAGAGATCCTCCTGCCTCCGCCAGGTCTCCCAAAGTGCTGGGATTACAGGTGAGAGCCACTGTACCTGGCCTTGAGCTATTATTAATTAGAAACAAAAACAACCCAGAGAACATTGTGTAGGAAGCAAACTGCAGTGGCAGGGAATCTGACACGAGGCCACTTCTCCTACTCCTTCACCTTATCTATGGAAACAATTGAGGCTCAGTGCCATTAAATGACATTTGGAAGGTCTCACAGCTCCTAACTGAGAGCTGGGACCATGGTGATGATTAGCTGCTGTTTATTAAATACTTGCTATACACTTCACACACATTCTCTCAATAATATGAGATGGAGTCTTGCTCTGTCACCCAGGCTGGAGCGCCATGGCCCTCTCTCAGCTCACTGCAACCTCCACCTCTCAGGTTCAAGCAATTCTCCTGCCTCAGCCTCCCGAGTAGCTGGGACTACAGGTGCCTGTCACCGGGCCCGGGTAATTTTTGTACTTTTAGTAGAGATGGGGTTTCACCATGTTGGCCAGGCTGGTCTCCAGCTCCCGACCTCAGGTGATCTGCCTGCCTTGGCCTCCCAAAGTGCTGAGATTACAGGCGTGAGCCACTGTGCCCAGTCCTATTTGTTCTTTTAACTGATGAGTAGTCGAGGGCTCAGAGAGGTTAAGGGACTCACCTACAGTCACACAGCCGTAAATGGCAGAGACGGGATGTGAATTCTGTCCACCCAGAGACAAATCTTTTAATACACTCCCTTCAAGAGTTAAACTTTTTGTATTTTTGTGCAGGAGGAAACCGTGACCCATCGGGATGGGGGAGGGGGGGATTGGTTTAATACAGCCAACAGCGATTGGACCGTTTCCATGAGACCCCGAGTCTTAAGAGTCAAATCTGTTCCCCTCGCCCCCAAATCTAGGTTTACCCAGGCTGGAGGCTAGGGTTCCCCACCCCCACTGGAAACACTCCAATCCCACCCCTTCCAACAGCAGGTGCACACAGTAGGCTCCTAATGAGCGCTTCGATGGTGGGGTTGGAGGCAGCGGCAGGGCTGTTGGAGGAGAGAGTCCTGTTTTCCAGCCCTCCCCGCTCAGCTCCTCAGGGTCTGCCCAGCCCCCAGCCCCCAGCCCCCAGCCCCCGCGCACCCGGCAGCTCTCCCACCGCAATTACGGTAATTAGCTGGGAGCCTCTCGCCGGGAGGGAGGAGGCGGACTTTGGCCCAGGCTGACCTGCTTCCCGGCGGGCCCTCGGATTGGCCCGCGCCGAGCACGTGACACACGCCGTGGACTTGTTGCTGGGCATCCCGGCGTTGCCAGGGCAACGCCTACGCGCGTTCTCTCCGCCGAGTGCCTGGAGAAGTGGCTGCGCTGAGGGTCCTCGGCAAGAGACGAGGAGGGGGGATCACGAGGGCCAGGCAAGCGCTGCCTCCCTCCCTCCATCCTTCCCTGCCTCCCTCCCTCAGCTCCCGCTCCCAGTCCCCGGCCCCCACAGCTCAGTCGCTCCGAGCCCCCCACGGACATGACAGGACATCCACGTGGGTGGACAGGACACGGCGAGGATCACGAACCGGGCCAGCGAGCAAAGAGGGTAGGGCACGCTGAAAGACAGACAGACAAACACGACAGGGGCACAGAGATCTTGCAGCATCAACAAACAATTGCTGAAACCCCTGCAGGCTCCAAGTCTCTGTTCAGAAGCGGATGTCTCCAGACAAGATAGGAGACAGTCCCTGTCCCCCCAGCCATCATCATCATCACCACGGCCCCTGTACCTGACCACTCCCTACGTGCAAAGCCTGAACTAAACTCTTTATTTGCATCTCATGCTTCTTATACCCCAGAAGCAGGCATTGTTATCATTCCCCTTTTACAGATGAGAAAACTGAGGCTCCCAATGGGGCAAGTAGAAGCTAGGAGGCAGGCAGGGACTCCCACCCTCTAGGATTGGCTACAAAAGCCCACATATTCATTCACTTTATGAAACTTCCTCTAATAATAATGATAAAAAACAATCGTGGACCAGGCGCAGTGGTTCACGTCTGTAACCCCAGCACTTTAGAAGACCAAGGCAGGTGGATCACGAGGTCAGGAGTTCGAGACTAGCCTGGCCAATATGGTGAAACCCCCTCTCTATTAAAAATAGAAAAATTATCCAGGCGTGGTGTGGCGCACCTGTAGTCCTAGCTACTGGGGAGGTTGACACAGAAGAATCACTTGAACCCGGTGGGAGGGAGGTTTCAGTGAGCCTAGATCATGCCACTGCAGTCCAGAGCCTGGGTGACAGAGCGAGACTTTGTCTCAAAACCAAACAAACAAACAAACAAACAACAACAAACAACACACACACACACGTGTATTAGTTATTTATTGCTGTATAACAAATAGCCCCAAATATTTGTTGTTGTTGTTGAGACAGGGTCTCCCTCTGTCACCCAGGCTGAAGTGCAGTGGCAGGATCAGGGCCCACTACAACCTCTGTCTCCTGGGCTTAGTGATCCTCCCACCTCGGCCTCCAGACTAGCTGGGACTAAAGGTGCACACCACCATGCCCAGCTAATTTTTAAAATTTTTGTAGAAATGGGGTTTTGCTATGTTGCTCAGGCTGGTCTCAAACCTTTGGGCTCAAGTGATCCACCCATTTCAGCCTCCCAAAGTGCTGGGATTAGAGGCGTGAGCCACCTTGCCCAGCCCCTCAAATCTTAATGGCTTAAAATAATCGTATTCGTTATCTCACTGTTTCTGTGTCGTACCTGCCTTAGAACCTTCCGCAGGTTTTCATCGAGGTGTTAGCCAAGGCTGGGGTCTCATCCAAATATCTGACTGGGGGATGCCAGATGAGGTGCTAAGTACCTGTAGGCCCAGCTACTCTGGAGGCTGAGGCATGAGGATTGCTTGAGGCTAGGAGTTTGAGGCTGTAGTGCACTATGATTGCACCTGTAAATAGCCACTGCATCCCAGCCAGGGCAACATAGCAAGATCCCATCTCTAAAATAAAAGAAAAAAAGATTGGAAAGGGAAAAGAGCCACTTGCAAACTCACATAGGGGTCTCTTCAACGTGTGGGATTGCTTTATTGAAGCCTGAAAACTGAGAAGGCAATACATTCGGCTAACAAGGCGGAAGTTACAGTGTCTTACAACCTGAGCGTGGAAATGACATCTTATTACTCTATGTGTGTTTATTGTGGTAAAATATGTACCATTAAGCATCACATAACAACATTTCAGTCAACGACAGACTGCAATTATGATGGTTGTTCAATAAGATCCTTTTTTTTAGACGGAGTCTTGTTCTGGCCCAGGCTCGAGTGCAGTGGCGCTATCTTGGCTCACTGCAATCTCCGCCTCCCAGGTTCAAGCGATTCTCCTGCCTCAGCCTCCCATGTATTTCCATTATCAATTAATACATGACTGTATCACATGAAATTTGCCATTTTACCTTTTTTTTTTTTTTTTTTTTTTGAGACAGGGTCTCACTCTGTCCCCCAGGCTGGAATGCAGTGGCTTGATCATAGCTCCCTGCAGCCTCAAACTCCCAGGCTCAAGCAGTGGTCCCACCTCAGCTTCCCGAGTAGCTGGGACTACAGGCGCATGCCACCGCACCTGGCCTTAGTCCTTTTTAGGTGAACAGCTCAGTGGCATTAAGTACATTCACTGTTGTGCCACCATCACCATCATCATCTCCAGAATCTTTCCAGCCTCCTGAACAGAAACTCTGTACCCACTAGGCAAAAACTCCCCGTTTCCCCAGCCCCTGCTAAGCTCCAACCTACTTTCTGTCTTTATAAATTAGCCGGTTCTAGGGAACTCATGTAACCGGAATTATACCTTTGTCTCCTAATACTGGTTTCTTTCACTTAACATGGTGTCCTCAAGTTTCATCCACGTTGTAGCATGAATCAGAATTTCTTCTCCTCCGTCACACTTGTTTTTACCCTTTTTCTTTTTTTTTTTTTGAGACGGAGTGTTGCTCTGTCCCCCAGGCTGGAGTGCAGTGATGTGATCTTGACTCAATGCAAACTCCCGCTCCCCAGTTCAAGCGATTCTCCTGCCACAGTTTCCTGACTAGCTGGGATTACAGGTGCCCACCACCACGCCCCAGTAACTTTTTGTATTTTTAGTAGAGACAGGGTTTCACTGCATTGGCCAGGCTGGTCTCGAACTCCTGACCTCAAGCAATCTGCCCACCTCGACCTCCCAAAGTGCTGGGATTACAGGCATGAGCCACAACACCTGGCCAATTTTTGCATTTTTAGTAGAGACAGGGTTTTGCTGTGTTGGTCAGGCTGGTCTCAAACTCCTGACCTCAAGTGATCTGCCTACCTCACGCTCCCAAAGTGCTGGGATTACAGGCGTGAGCCACTGTGCCCAGTCCTATTTTGTAATTTGTTCATCCCTACTTAGATTTTTTTTTTTTTTTTTTTT
>NW_026652290.1:94413505-94416434 GCF_009828535.3 Hylobates moloch
AAAAAAAAAAAAAAAAAAAAAAAGAGAGAAAAGAAAAGGAAAGAGAAGAGAAGAGGAGTAAGTGTATTAGTCTGCTTGGATCATAGCTAAATATCACAGGTTGAGTGGCTTAAACAACAGAAAGTTATTTTTCCACATTTCTGGAGCCTAGAAGTTCAAGATCAAGATATGGGCAGAATGAGCTGAGTATGGTAGGGCACGCCTGTAGTCCCAGCTATTTGAGAGGCTGACATGAGGGATTGCTTGAGTCCAGGAGGTCAATACTAGTGTGGGCAATGCAGCGAGACCCCGTCTCTGTGAAAAAATTTAAAAAGTTAGCCAGGTACAGTGATGTACACCTGTGGTCCCAGCTCCTTGAGACGCTGAGGTGGGAGGATCTTGACCCCAGGAGATGGAGGCTGCAGTGAGCTATGATCGCACCACTGCACTCCAGCCTGGGTGACAGAGCAAGACCCTGACTTAAAAAAAAACAAAGATATGGGGAAGATTGATTTATCTTGAGGCCTCTCTCCTTGGCTTGGGCAAATGGCTACCTTCCCAGTGGAGCCCTGCCCCAAATTCCTGACCTACAGAATCCATAAGATATAAGAAAATAATTAAAAAAAAAAAAAAAGACAGGGTCTGTCTCTGTTGCCCAGACTGGAGTGCAGTGGCGCAATCTCAGCTCAGTGCAACCTCTGCCTCCTGGGTTCACACAATCCTCCCACCTCAGCCCTCCAAGTACCTGGGACTACAGGCCTGTGCCACCATGCCCAGCTAATTTTTGTATTTTTGTGTAGAGACAGTGTTTCACTATGTTGCCCAGGCTGGTCTCAAACTCTCAAGCTCAAGCGATCCGCCCACGTCGGCCTCCCAAAGTGCTGGGATTACAGACGTGAGCCTCTCTGCCCAGCCGTGATGACTGTTTTAAGCCTGAACATTTTGGGGTCATCTGTGGTGCAGTAATAGTAACTGGAATCGTGCCACGTGCTAGCTGGTAGCTTTAATTTTCCTGTCTATAATTACTAACCAAATCACACAGTTCCCCAAGAGTTTGTTTACGATGTCTGTTTCCTCTCCGGGGAACTGTCTGTTCATTGGGAAAATATGCCATGGTTTAGTTTCTAAGAAACAGTCTCAGTGTGTCTCCCACTCCCTGAAGGGACTAGATAGATTTATATAATGTGGCACAGCCTGAAGGCATTAGTATGTATCTTTGTTTCATTTCTTCATTCATTTATACATTCAGCCACATTTATTTATATTCTTAGCACCTGCTATGTGCTGGGCTGCGTGCTGGATCCTGGTTATGTAGCAGTAAACAAGCAGATGTTGTTCTCAAGAGCCCAGAATCTGATGGGAGGAGAATAATTCAAGTTAGACTGTGTGGTTGGGGATGCAGTAGAATGAATGGATTGTATCCGGCTGGGGAGGGAAGGAGGAACCTGGAAGATACTTCATGAACAAGGCTAGGTCTTCAAGTATGACAGGGATTTTTTTTTTTTTTTTTTTTGAGATGGAGTCTTGCTCTGTCACTCAGGCTGGAGTGCAGTGGCGCAATCTCGGCTCACTGCAACCTCCGCCTCCCAGGTTCACGCCGTTCCCCTGCCTCAGCCTCCTGAGTAGCTGGGACTACAGGCGCCAGCCATCACGCCCAGGTAATTTTTTGTATTTTTAGTAGAGATGGGGTTCACCATGTTAGCCAGAATGGTCTCGATCTCCTGACCTCGTGATCCACCCGCCTCGGCCTCCCAAAGTGCTGGGATTACAGGCGTGAGCCACTGCGCCCGGCCTGGACAGGGATTTTTTTTTAGGTAGAGCTTTGGAAGAAACAAATGCTCCAGATTGCTCTAGCTACCTAAGTTGACTTAACAAATGACCTAAAGGTTAGTGACATAAACAACAACCTATTATTATTACTTGTCATGATTCTGAGAGTGGACTCTGCTAGACAGTTCTCACTGGGGGCGGTTCTTATATGGTTCAAGTCAGAAGGAGGCTGGGATTGGAGTCATCTTGAAGGACCTCAACTGGGACTGCCAGCAGGAACACCTCCATGTAGCTTGAGCTTCCTCACAAGATGGCTGCTGGGTCCCAGGAGCAAGCATCCAGAGAGAAAACCAGGCAGCAGCTGTATCATATCACCTCTTATCATGCAGCCTCAGAAGTCACAGTGTCACTTCTGCCACATCGTATTTGCCAAGTCTAGCCCACTTCCAAGGGGAGAGAATCGGATCTTCACAAGAAAACAGAGTTAGATGTTTGTGGATGTTTTAAGACCATCACACAGGTGGAAGGAAGAGGCAGCACCAAAAATGCAGAGGATGGACAACCTGGCAGGTATGGTACATTCAATATTGTATTGACATCCCTTGCTCATAAGACAGCATTTTGGCTGGGTGTCGTGGCTCACGCCTGTAATCCCAACACTTTGGGAGGACAAGGCAGGAGGATCACTTGAGCCCAGGAGTTTGAGACCAGCCTGGGCAACATAGTGATACTCCATTTCTACAAAAAATAAAAAAATTAGCTCGGCATGGTGGTGCATGCCTGTAGTTAGCTACTTGGGAGGCTGAGGCAGCAGGATCTCTTGAGCCCGGGAAGTCAAGGCTGCAGTGAGCCATGATCATGCCACTGCACTCCAGCCCAAGCTACAGAATGAGACCCTACTTAAAAAAAGGAGCATTTTCGGGAAATTCTCCATCAAAGATGAGGTCCCTGGCTGGGCACAGTAGCTCACACCTGAAATCCCAGCACTTTTGGTGGACAAGGTGGGAGGATCACTTGAGCCCAGGAGTTACAGACCAGCCTGGGCAGCATAGCAAGAACCTGTCTTTTTGGCTGGGCGCGGTGGCTCACGCTTGTAATCCCAGCACTGTGGGAGGCCGAGGCAGGTGGATCACGAGGTCAGGAGATCGAGACCATGGAGAAACCCCGTCTCTACTAAAAA
>NW_026652290.1:94416534-94421635 GCF_009828535.3 Hylobates moloch
ACAGACAGCATCCTCCCGAAACCATGGTGACTAGTACCGCTTGGGGGCGGGGGCGCAGATGACATTCATAATTCTCTGTGCAGATTTTTCCAGCACAGGTTATGGTACCAGCAAGGCAGCGTGTGTGTGTGTGTGCACGTGCATGTATGAGTGACTGTGAGTGTGGATGTGGGGGGGGGCGCGCGTGTGTGTGTGCGCATGAGTGTGACTGTGTGTGCATGCATATTTGTGTAGCTGTTTGAATCTGCATTGCAACCCCACGTGTACGTCTCTGCATGGATGTGATGTGTGTGTGGGCACTTTCACAAAAGTGTTCAGAGCTGTGTGTGCACAACAGGGCTCATTTCCATGCACCATGTGATTGGTGGTATGTGTGTGTGCATCTGTGCTGTGACCGTGTCCTGTCCTTTTTTACAGTCCTTTTTTTTTTTTTTTTGTCTTTTGTTTTTTGGCTTTTGTGCGGTTTTTTGAGACAGGGTCTGGCTCTGACACCTGGGCTGCAGTGCAGCAGTGCCATCTCGGCTCACTGTAGCCTCTGCCTGCCAGATTCAAGTGATCCTCCTGCCTCAGCCTCCCAAGTAGCTGGGACCACATGCATGCACCACCATGCCTGGCTCATTTTTTTGTATTTTTAGTAAAGACAGGGTTTCTCTATGTTGGCCAGGCTGTTCTCGAACTCCTGGCCTCCAGTGATCCACCCACCTCAGCCTCCCAAAGTGCTGGGATTACAGGTTTGAAGCACCACACTCTACCTTTTTTTTTTTTTTAAGACAGGGTCTCACTCTATCACCCAGGTTGGATGCAGTGGCCTGATCACGGCTCACTGCAGCCTCAATCTCCTGGGCTCAAGAGATCCTCTCGCCTCAGCCTCCTGAGTAGCTAGATGTGCACCACCACGCCCAGCTCATTTTTTATTTTTCATAGACATGGAGTCTCACTATGTTATCCAGGCTGGTCTCAAACTCCCGACTTCCAGCAATCCACCCACCTCAGCCTCCCAATGTGCTGAGATTATAGGCGTGAGCCCTATCACTCTACCTGCTTTCTTTTTCTTTTCTTTCTTTCTTTTTTTTTTTTTTAGAGATGGGCTCTTTCCATGTTGCCCAGGCTGGTTTCAAACTCCTGGCTCAAGTGACCCTCCCACCTTGGACTCCCAAAATGCTGGGATTACAGGCATGAGCCACTGTACCTGGCCTCTGTAGGTATTTCAATCTGCCTGTACATATGTGGTGCATGTCACTGTGTGTGAGCAACTCGTGTGCTTGGATGTAGGCGTGTGACTGTGAGTGTGGGTCAGGTGCGGTGTGTGACTCCAGAAGTGTGTGTACACATACTCAGGGGTGTGTGCAAGAGGGAAGCTTAATGTGAAAAATCTGGAAATGGAGCTCTGCCATCCAGGGAGCAGATGTGGTGCCCACAGCCGCTTCCGGCTTTGAGAATTATTTGAGTTATATAAGACGCTATTCCGGGGGGAAGCGGGGTGAAGGGTACAGGGGCTGGCTGCGCTATTTTTGCAACTTCCTGTAGAGCCTATCATTATTTTTAAAATAGAAAGTTTTTAAAAATCTGGAGATGAGAAAAAGAAATATGAATTTCACACATTGTGTGTGTGTGTGTGTCTGTGTGTGTGTTCTCAAAACAAGCAGGAGAAAACGGAAGAATCTAGACAAATCACTGAGAGCTTTTTAAATAACACTTTCACTGAGAACTCGGGTCAATGCTCCCAAGCGTCCCAGGTGGAGATGACGAACCCAGCACTGTGTTGGGGAGGGGCAGGGCTTGGGCGGGCAGACCCAGGCAGGTGCAGGGGTGCATTGTGCAGGCAGGCATCTGGTGACCTGGGAGTAGGCTGGGAATGTGGAGTGTAGCCCAGGATTCAGGCTGCATCAGGAAAGGTGTGGGCTTCACCGGTGGAGGAGAGGAAATTTAATCCAGGTGCAGCAAAAAAGTCAGTGGCATCGAATCTCCTGGGGCAGTCTGGGGAGTTAGGGGCAGAGTAGCTCCTGGGTGTCTGGTTGTCTGAATATCTGCCACCGTTGGGGGTCCTCCTCAAAGCCCAGGGGTCCAGAGTTTGAAGGGGTGTGGAGGTGGGGAGGGAGACAGATGCTCAGAGATTCAGAGAGAGAGAGCCAGGTGGGGCAGAGGGCAGACAGAGGCAAGACTGAACATACAGACAGTTAGAGATACAGGGAGAGACATAGAGAGACACCCACAGAGAGACAGAGAGAAAAAGAGAAATGAAAACACAGAGAGAGACAGAGGCAAGACTAAACACACAGAAAGACAGAAACAGAGATAGACAGAGACAGAGACTAAGAGAAAAATGTAGAGAGAGATGGAGACAGAGACATAGAGATGCAGAGAGACAGAGAGATGGAGAGAGACAGGGACAGAGACGGAGAGATCTAGAGACGGAGATGGAAACAGAGATACGAAGATACAGAGAGAGACAGAGACAGAGACAGAGAGTAAGAGACCCGAGGCCAGGAGTAGTGGCTCACTCCTGTAGTCCCAGCACTTTGAAAGGCTGAGGTGGGAGGATCACTTAAGGCCAGGAGTTCAAGAACAGCCTGGCCAACATGATGAAACCCCATCTCTACTAAAAACACAAAAATTAGCTGGGTGTGGTGGTGCACGCCTATAATCATAGCTACTCGGGAGGCTGAGGCAGGAGAATCACTTGAACCTGGGAGGCGGAGGTTGCCGTTAGCTGAGATCACGCCACTGCACTCCAGCCTGGGTGACACAGAGAGACTCTATCTCAAAATAACAACAACAACAAAGAAACAGAGAGAGACAGAGACAGAGAGAGTCAGAGACACAGAGCAAAAGACCCCAAAGCAAACAGAAACAAACAGAGACACAGAGAAGCACAGAGCAGAGACAGGGAGAGACCCAGAGAGAGCTTGAGCCTGACCCCCAGACAGAAGGCACCAAGAGAACCACAGAAATCCACCTCGGAGAGAAACAAGAGTCCAAAACCCCACCAGAGACAGAGACATGAGGACAAGGAGAGGAGAGACAGCAGTCAGGCCCGACGAGGAGGTGGAGAGGCTGTGGGGCAAAGGGTCTGAGGAGGCCTGAGCCTCTGAGCTCTGTGCTTTTTTTGCTTTTCTGTTTGTTTGTTTGTTTTGTTGTTGTTTTAAGATGGAGTCTTGCTCTGTTGTCCAGGCTGGAGTGCAGTGGCACCATCTCGGCTCACTGTGACCTCCGCCTCCCAGGTTCAAGCAATTCTCTGCCTCAGCCTCCCAAGTAGCTGGGATTACAGGCGTGTGCCACCGCGCCCAGCTAATTTTTGTATTTTTAGTAGAGACGGGGTTTCACCATCTTGGCCAGGCTGGTCTTGAACTCCTGACCTCATGATCCACCCACCTCGGCCTCCCAAAGTGTTAGGGTTACAGGCATGAGCCACCACGCCTGGCTGCCTTTGAGCTCTGAAAACCAGTGTCCCGTAAACAAGAAGCTGCTGATCTTTTCCGATCTAGCCTGGGAAATCCCTCAGCACCACTTCCACAATATCCTGTTGGTTGAAGCCATCCAAGCCTGCCCAGGCTTTAAGGCTACTAAAAATACAAAAATTAGCCAGGTGTAGTGGCAGGCGCCTATTGTCCCAGCTACTTGGGAGGCTGAGGCAGGAGAATTGTTTGACCCTGAGAGGCAGAGGTTGCAGTGACCGGAGATCATGCCACTGCACTCCAGCCTGGGTGACACAGCAAGACTCTGTTTCAAAAAAAAAAAAAAAAAGGATGGAAACAATTGCAGCCATTTTTAGAAACAAATTACTTCAAAGGGGTGGTCACCTGGCCGGGCGCAGTGGCTCATGCCCGTAATCCTGGCACTTTGAGGGGCCGAGGGAGGAGGATTGCTTGAGCCCAGGAGTGTGAGACCAGCCTGGGCAACATGGCGAAAAAAAAAAAACCAAACCAAAAATAGTAGGAGGGGGAGGGGAGGGACGATTAGGAGGTACACCTAATCTAAAGGATTAATGGGTGAGTACTCCAGCCTGAGTGTCAGAGTGAGACCCCGTCTCAAAACAAGGGGGGCGGGGCAGGCACAGTGGCTCACACTTTTAATCTCAGTGCTTTGGGAGGCTGAGGCAGGCAGCAGATCACTTGAGGTCAGGAGTTCGGGACCAGCCTGGCCAACATGGTGAAACCCCATTTCTACTAAAAACACAAAAATTAGGCTGGGCACAGTGTCTCACGCCTGTAATCCCAGGACTTTGGGAGGCCGAGGTGGGTGGATCACGAGGTCAGGAGTTCAAGATCAGCCTGGCCAAGATGGTGAAACCCCATCTCTACTAAAAATACAAAAATTAACTGGGTGTGGTGGCTCCCGTCTATAGTCCCAGCTACTGGGGAGGCTGAGGCAGGAGAATCGCTTGAACCCAGGAGGTGGAGGTTGCAGTGAACCGAGATCACGCCGCTGCACTCCAGCCTGGGTGACAGAGCGAGACTCCATCTCAAAAAAAAAAAAAAAAATCAAGGCCACACCACGTTATACCCATTAGAGTGGTATTATCAAAAAGACAAGACATCACAAGCATTGGTGAGGACATGGAGAAAAGGGAACCTTTTTGCTCTGTTGGTGAAAATGGAAATTGCGATAGCCATTATGGGAAATGGTAAGGAGGTTTCTCCCTCAATAAGTTAAAACTAGAATTACCATATGATCCGGCAATCTCACTTCTGGGAATATATCCAAAGAAAAACGAAAGCAGGAGGCTGGAGTGAGGGCAGAGAGTAGGGACAGACGTGGGAGGGAATGGAAGGCTATTACTCTGTGTGCAGGATTGCCGCTAGAACAGGAACAAAAAATGAGTCATCTGCGAGATCGAGAGACAGAGCCTTGAGATGTCACTGGGCCTGGGAAGGGCTGGAGCTATGAGCTATAAGAAGGGCTGGAGAGAAAAGGAGGGGTGCAGTGTTGTACTCCCCTGTAAGGAGGATGGCATTTGTGTCCAAATATGTGGGTCACAGTGTGGCTTTGCTGTGCTGATGTATAAATATACCAGGCTGACTGTAACATGGACCATGACTCTTTTTTTTTTTCTTTCAGACAGAGTCTTGTTTTTGTTGCCCAGGCTGGAGTGCAGTGGCAC
>NW_026652290.1:94421735-94436319 GCF_009828535.3 Hylobates moloch
CTCAGCCTCCCGAGTAGCTGGAACTACAGGTGCTCGCCCACCACACCCGACTAATTTTTGTATTTTTAGTAGAGACGGGGTTTCACCATGTTGGCCAGGCTGGTCTCAAACTCGTGCCCTTAAGTGATCCGCCCACCTCGGCCTCTCAAAGTGTTGGTATTGCAGGCATGAGCCACTGTGCCCGGCCAATTTTTTGATGTTTTGTAAAGACAGGATTTTGCCACGTTACCCAGGCTCTACAATGCAATTGTGATATTAACCGCCTGGGGTTATAACAGACTCAAGTTATGGGCACAGTCCCTAACAAGGCTGTTCTTGTCACCAGGAGCAATGGCTCACGCCTGTAATCCCAGCACTTTGGGAGGCTGAGGTGGGCGGATTGCGAGGTCAGGAGATCGAGACCATCCTGGCTAACACGGTGAAACCCCATCTCTACTAAGAATACAAAAAATTAGCCGGACATGGTGGCAGGTGCCTGTAATCCCAGCTACTCGGGAGGCTGAGGCAGGAGAATGGCGTGAACCTGGGGAGCGGAGTTTGCAGTGAGCCGAGATGGCGCCACTGCACTCCAGTCTGGGTGACAAAGTGAGACTCCATTTCAAAAAATAAAAAAATAAAAAAATAAATAAATAAACTTTTAGTAGAGTTTGGTGTCTCATTTTGTTGCCCAGGCTGATCTCGAACTCCTGGCCTCAAGCAATCCTCCTCCCTCACCTCTCAAAACATTGGGATTATGGGCATGAACCACCTTGCCTAGCCCATTTAACATTTTTAAAACAAATTTTTAACTGTCATCCTTACCACTGACAATCACAAGAAAATAGCAGCCACTCATAATTCCACTCCCCACTGGTAAATTTTTGTTGAAAATTCTTTTAGATTAGAAAAAGAAAAGAGAAGAAAAGTGTGTTGCATCACTGTGTGTGGGATGTTTGAGTCCTGATTTGAATGAATGAACCGATTTTATAAAAATGTCTGTGGGCCCTGTCAGGCTATTGGAAACTGTTAGAGGATTACTGCAGAGGTGGTGATGATATTGGGATTACATATTTGTAGCAGAGTCCTTTTCTGGGCCAGGTGCGGTGGCTCATGCCTGTAATCCCAGCACTTTGGGAGGCTGAGGCAGGCAGATCACTTGAGGTCAGGAGTTCGAGACCAGGCTGGCCATCATGGTGAAACCCCATTTCTACTAAAAATACAAAAATTAGCTGGGCGTGGTGGCATGCACCTGCAATCCCAGCTACTCGGGAGGCTGAGGCACGAGAATGGCTTGAACCCGGGAGAGGGAGGTTGCAGTGAGCCGAGATCGCGCCACTGCACTCCAGCCTGGGTGACAGAGTGAGGCTTCCTCACAAACAAACAAACAAACAAATGAAACCTCTGGACCCCTAAGCTTGGTGGAGCTTCCTGATTGGTGAACATATTGATGTTCTTCCAGGAGAGGAGACACACCCTAATGCCACAAGAAGAGGACATGGGGCCAGCACGGTGGCTCACACCTATAATCCCAGCACATTGGGAGGCTGAGGCGGGAGGACCACTTGAGCTCAGGTGTTCGAGACCAGCCTGGCCAACATGGCGAAACCCCCTCTCTACTAAAAATACAAAAATTAGCTGGGTGGGGCCAGGCACGGTGGCTCACGCCTGTAATCCCAGCATTTTGGGAGGCCGAGGCGGGCGGATCATGAGGTCAGGAGATCGAGACCATCCTGGCTAACACAGTGAAACCCCATCTCTACTAAAAATACAAAAAATTAGCCAGGCGAGGTGGCGGGCGCCTGTAGTCCCAGCTACTCGGGAGGCTGAGGCAGGAGAATGGCGTGAACCTGGGAGGCGGAGCCTGCAGTGAGCCGAGATGGCGCCACTGCACTCCAGCCTGGGCAACAGAGAGAGACTCTATCTCAAAAAAAAAAAAAAAAAAGACATGGAAGCTCTTTTGGGGACCCTCCCAGACTTTGTCCTATGTGTCTCTTTGGTTGGCTGTTTCTGACTTGTTTTCTTACTTTTTAAATTTTTTTTAGAGACATGATCTCACTCTGTTGCCCAGGCTAGAGTGAAGTGGTGAGATCATAACTCACTGTAGTCTTGACCTCCTGGGCTCAGGAGATCCTCCTGCCTCACACTCCTGAGGAGCTGGGACTACAGGTGTGTGCTACCATCGCTGGCTAATTTTTTAAATTTTTTGCAGAGATGGGGTCTCACTATGTTGCCCAGGGTGGTCTTGAACTCCTGAGCTCAAGGTATCTTCACTCCTCAGCCTCCCAAAGCACTAGGGTTGCAGGCGTGAGCCACTGTGCCTCGCCTCTGACTTGTGGGATTTTTTGTTTATTTGTTTTTTGTTTTTGAGACGGAGTCTCAAGACTGCCCAGCCAGTCTCTACTAAAAGTTTAAAAATTATCTGGGCATGCTGGGCATGGTGGCTCATGCATGTAATCTCAGCACTCTGGGAGGCCGAGGCAGGTGGATCACTTGAGGTCAGGAGTTCGAGACCAGCCTGGCCCACATTGTGAAACTCTGTCATCTGTACTAAAAATACAAAAATTAGCCAAGTGTGATGGCAGTGGTGGGTGCCTGTAATTGCAGCTACTTGGGAGGCTGAGGCAGGAGAATCGCTTGAACCTGGGAGGTGGAGGTCGCAGTGAGCCAAGACTGCACCACTGCACACCAGCCTGGAGACAGAGTGGGACTCTGTCTCAAAAAAAAAAAAAAGAAGAAAGAAAGAAAGAAAAAGAAAGAAAGAAAGAGAAAGAAAGAAAGAAAGAAAAGAAAGAAAAACAAGAAAGGGAGGAGGTCTAGAGGTGGGGCTCACAGAGGAGGGGGAGTTCCTTGGAAGATGGGGAGTGGGGGTTAGATTAGAGAGGAGATAGGGAAGGGAGGGTGCCTGGGGATTGGAGAATCTCTGTAGTGAGGCCTTAGGCAATCCTGGAGGGCTTCCAAGAGGTGTGGCTGGCCCTCCCTCAGGATGCTGCTGGAAGTGGCCCCCGTGAGCAGTGGTTAACAGAGGCACAGAACAGCTGATGCTTGTTGACCAAGGAACACCAGCCACAGACCACGGGAGAGGTAGGAGGAGTGCTTGCTGGGTGGGTCCCACTGTCTCTTCTTCTCCTGGGGGCCCCCTCTTGCTCTTCCAGGGCAACCCCATCTTTCTAATCAGGCATGGGGGGCAGGGGGGCAGTGTGAGGAGGAAGAATAGAACCCCACCCCCTTCAATATTTGGGGGGTCCAAGATGCCCCCACAGCCTGTCTCTCCACACAGATCTCTGTGGACCTGGGCACCCCTCGCTGGCACCCCCCTACCCTTGTTCATGTGGTCCCCCTCCCCCCTCTTCTCCCACCTCCTGTCCCAGCCCACTGGGCCCCCTGCTATCTTTAATTGGCCTTCGTGGAGCTGAATTCATTGAGACTCTGACAGCCCTTTAGGGTGGTGGGGGGGGTCAGGCCGCAGCTTCCCTGCCTCCCTGCCTGGCTAATTCGGGGGCTCTATTGTCAAGAGGCACCCCCCCATCCCCCTCTCCACTCCCCTCCGCCATTGGATTGCTTCCACAGACAATGCCGAGAGCTGGTCGTCCTGAAGGGCCAGCGGCTGTAATTTCATCTAATTCAGCCTGGGAGACAGCAATTACAGCTAATAAACGGACCCCTAATCAGCTACCTCTCCCACCCCCACCCCTGCCACCCAGCTCTCCTCTCCTCTGGGGAGCCCTCCCTTCCCCTAGCCAGGGGAAGGAAGGAAAGAATAGAACAGCCCTGCCCTCAGAGTGTCAGTTTTGCCTTCTAGGAAATGGGCATAGCATTGAACCCTGCCAGGGGATTGCATGCCCAGCTGCACCATGGTGGCATCTGCAAATCAGACTACTGCCCCTGTACTAACCGGAGACACCTCTAGCCTCATCCCTTCCTTGGCTATCCCCTCCCTGTCGTTCTCTCTCTGTCTTTTTTTTTTTTTAAGAGACAGGGTCTTGCTCTGTTGCCCAGGCTGGAGTGCAGTGGTGCAGTCAAAGCTCACTGCAGTCTCGACCTCCTGGGATCAAGTGATCATCCGGCCTCAGCCTCCCAAGTGGCTAGGACCACAGGTGGGTGCCACCATGCCTGTCTCATTGTTTTATTATTTGTAGGGCACCAGGCCTTGCTATGTTGCCCAGGCTGGTCTCATACTCCTGGGCTGAAGCAATCCTCCCACCTCAGCCTCCCGAGTAGCTGGGACCGCAAGCGGACGCCACTATGCCAGTGAGTCTTTCGTAGAGATTGGTCTCACTGTGATGCCAGGCTGATCTTAACTCCTGGGCTCTAGACATCCTCCTGCCTTGGCCTCCCAAAGTGCTGGAGTTACAAGCATAAGCCACCATGCCCAGCCAATGGTGTGTATTATATATATATATATATATATATGTGTGTGTGTGTGTGTGTGTGTGTATATATATGTGTGTGTGTGTGTGTATATATATATGTGTGTGTGTGTATATATATATGTGTGTGTGTATATATATATATATATTTTTTTTTTTTTTGAGATGGAGTCTTGCTTTGTTGCCCAGGCTGGAGTGCAATGGAGCAATCTCAGCTCACTGCAACCTCTGCTTCCCAGGTTCAAGCCATTCTCCTGTCTCAGCCTCGCAAATAGCTGGGGCTACAGGCATGTGCCACCATGCCTGGCTAAATTTTGTATTTTTAGCAGAGACGGGGTTTCACCGTGTTGGCCAGGCTGGTCTCGAACTCCCGACCTCAAGTGATCCACCCACCTCGGCATCCCAAAGTGCTGGGATTACAGGCGTGAGCCACCACACCTGGCCTTAATGGTTTATATTTTTAAAACTTATTTTAGAGACAGAGTCTTGCTCTGTTGCCAGGGGTGGAGTACAGTGGCACAAACACAGCTCACTGCAGCCTCAACCTCCTGGGCTCAAAGGATCCTCCTGCCTTGGCCTCCCAAGGGCTGCGATTTCAGGTGTGAGCCACCCCCTCTGGCTGATGGCTCTCTCTCTACTCCGCCGTAAGTTCAAGGTCAGCGTTTGTGGTGAGGTTGGGGGCAGTGGGTCAGGGTCCTGGCAGAACGAGGCTGGTCTGTTCCAGACTGGGTACCAGAAAGGAGTTCCACCTACAGGAGTGTGGGCAGAGCTAAGCGAAACCAACCACGGGGGTCCAGCCTGCAGGGCCAACAACACAGGGATGCCTCATCACCCATGGTGGGTCATAGGGGCTAGGGGCTGCTAGAGGGGAGCTGAGGGCCAGACCAGGCTCTCTCCCCCTTGGCAGTGCGGACATTTAGGTCAGGACCATTCTCTGTGGTGGGGGCTGCCCTGGGCACTGCAGGATGCTGAGCAGCATCCCCGGACTCTACACACTCCATGCCAGGGGCACCCACCACAAATGTCCCCAGACATGGCCAAGTGTCCCCTGTGGGGGGACAGAATCACCCCCAGGTGAAACTCACTGGTATTAAGTGATAATGTGGACACAGGACACAGCCCTCATAGAGAAACGGGTTTGTGTTTTGACCCTGCCCCTACATAAGTGATTTGGGCAAATTTCTATTCTTTTCTTGTTTTTTTCTTTTTCTTTTTCTTTTCTATTCTTTTCTTTTTTTTTTTTTTTTGAGATGGAGTCTTGCTCTGTCACCAGGCTCTGGAGTGCAGTGGCACAATCTCGGCTCACTGCAACCACCACCTCCTGGTTCAAGTGATTCTCCTGCCTCAGCCTCCCGAGTAGCTGGGACTACAGGCACCCACCACCACGCCCAGCTAATTTTTTGTGTTTTTAGTAGAGACAGGGTTTCCCCGTTGGCCAGGATGGTCTCGATCTCTTGACCTCGTAATTCACCTGCCTCGGCCTCCCAAAGTGCTGGGATTACAGGCATGAGCCACCGCACCCAGCAATTTCGGGCAAATTTGTTAACCTCTGTGAGCCTTAGTTTCTGCACCAATAAAATGGGAATAAAGGGCCGGGTGTGGTGGCTCATGCCTGTAATCCCAGCACTTTGGGAGGCCGAGGTGGGCAGATCACTTGAGGTCAGGAGTTTGAGACCACCTGAGCTAACATAGTGAAATCCCGTGTCTACTAAAAATACAAAAATTAGCCGGGCGTGGTGGTGCATGCCTCTGATACTTTGGGAGGCTGAGGCGGGAGAATCGTTTGAGCCCAGGAGTTTGAGAACAGCCTGGGCAACATGGTGAAACCTCATCTCAACAACAACAACAAAAGAAACAAACAAACAAACAAAAAACAATTAGCCAGATGTGGTGGTGTGCACCTGTGCTCCCAGCTACTCTGGAGGCTGAGGTGGGAGGATCACCTGAGCCCAGGATTTGGAGGCTGCAGTGAGCTGTGATTGCACCACTGCACTCCAGCCAGGGCAACAGGACAAGATCCTGTCTCAAAATAAATAACTAACTAAATTAATAAATAGAAGAAGAATAATGATGACCATACCCACTTCATACTTGCTGCTAGCATTGGAGGAATTAATGCACATAAGTTATGGCACACCAACCTCCGCCCAGGAGTGCAGTGGCGCGATCTTGGCTCACTGCAGCCTCAACCTCCCAGGCTCAAGCCATCTTCCCACTTCAGCCTCTCCAGCAGCTGGGACCACAGGCACACACCACCACGCCCAGCTAATCTTTTATTTTTTTGAGGGGGTCTCACGGCGTTGTCCAGGTGCGTTACCACACCACCCAAGAGAGACCAAGAGTGAAACTCAATGCAGGGGAAATTCCAGCAGATTCCCTGTCTGTGTGTTGGTGGGGGATAAACACAGGGGGATAAGGAGAGCATCTTCACGTACCTCCACCCGCCATGTCCCATCTCTCTCTCCACGTAGCCTTCAGACGGGTGGCTGTTTGATTTTGCAGAGCTAAGACTGTCCCTGAGCGATGTGAAGTGGCCTTAAGCTGCAGGCTGGTGAGAGGTACAGAGAGAAGGAAGGAGAGAAGGAGGGAGGGAGGAAAATCCCGGCCTCCTTTCTTTTTTTTTTTTTTTTTTGTGATGCAGTCTCACTCTGTTGCCCAGGCTGGAGTGCAGTGCTGCGATCTCGGCTCACTGCAAGCTCCACCTCCCAGGTTCATGCCATTCTCCTGCCTCAGCCTCCCGAGTAGCTGGGACTACAGGCGCCCGCCACCAGGCCCGCCTAATTTTTTTGTATTTTTAGTAGAGATGGGGTTTCACCGTGTTAGCCAGGATGGTCTCGATCTCCTGACCTCGTGATCCGCCTGCCTCAGCCTCCCAAAGTGCTGGGATTACAGGCGTGAGCCACCGTGCCTGGCTGGATTAAATTCTTTAGTGCTTGGGGGGCTTTGAGAAATGTTATCTGCTGTTAAGTTTGTAGTTGTTACAGTGCCATGTATGATAGATTTAAACACCCCCAAATGGCAGTAATCTTAGGGGACTGTGTTAGCAGGGGCTGCAGACAACAGGCATCGTTTCATAAATCAATGAAAATTACAAAGATGTAGTACAATGAGGGGTTCCTGGGTACTTCAAACCTCCCTGGCCAATCCATCGAAGAATTGCCACTGTGGCATTGAGAATAAATGGGATTATTGTAGATAGGATGCTGAGGGAAGAAATATAAATATTTAATTTTTTTTTTTTTTGAGACAGAGTTTCACTCTTGTTGCCCAGGCTGGAGTGCAATGCCGCAATCTCGGCTCACCGCAACCTCTGCCTCCCGGGTTCAAGTGATTCTCCTGCCTCAACCTCTCGAGTAGCAGGGATTACAGGCATGTGCCACCAGGCCCGGCTAATTTTGTATTTTTAGTAGAGACGGGGTTTCTCCATGTTGGTCAGGCTAGTCTCGAACTTCCAACCTCAGGTGATCTGCCCACCTAGGCCTTCCAAAGAGCTGGGATTACAGGCGTGAGCCACCTCGCCCGGCTAATTTAATTTAAAAGTATTTTTTTTCAAAGGCAAACATCCACTCAGTTGAAATACTACTGTTGAAGGGGCAGGGAGGGAGAGAAGTGAGTGAGATGGTTTCTGGAATCTCTATCTTTCTCTCTATTTATCTCTCTCCCTTTCTCCTCCCTTTCATTCTCTTTCTCTCTCTCTGTTTCTGTCTTTCTCTCTTTGTTTCTTTTTCTTTTCTTTTCTTTTCTTTTTTCTTTTTTTTTTTTCTTTTTTTTGAGACAGGGTCTCGATCTGTCACCCAGGCTGGAGTGCAGTGGTGTGATCTTGGCTCACTGCAACCTCCGCCTCCCAGGTTCAAGCGATTCTCCTACCTCAGCCTCCTGAGTACCTGGGACTACAGGTGTGCACTACCACGTCCAGCTAATTTTTGTATTTTTAGTAGAGATGGGGTTTCACCATGTTGACCAAGCTGGTCTTGAACTCCTGGCCTCAGGTGATCTGCTTGCCTCAGCCTCCCAAAGTGCTGGGATTACAGGTGTGAGCCACCATGACCAGCACCCAGCCCCCAACTTTATTTTTTTGAGACAGGGTCTCACTCTGCCACCCAGGCTGGAGTGCAGTAGTGGTGAAATCATAGCTCACTGCAGCCTCAGCCTCCTGGACTTAAGCGGTCCTTCCATCTCAGCCTCCTGAGTAGCTGGGACTACAGGTACATGCCACAATGCCCAGCTAATTTTTGTATTTTTGGTAGCGACAGAGTCTTACCCTGTTGCCCAGGCTGGTCTTAAACTCCTGGCGTCAAGTGATCCTCCCTCCTCAGCCTCCTAAAGTACTAGGATTACACGTGTGAGCCACCGTGCCCGGCCCCATGGCCCTTTTAAGGTCTAGGCTGGTTCTTCTACTGGCTGGTTCAATTCAATGGTCTTTTATTATATCTTATTTTATTTTTAATTACTCTGATTACTTTGAAATTCATCTATGTTGAATGCAGTCTCATCTTGTCCCATGGACTTTGGAGCCAGACCACCTGGCTTTGAATCCCAATTCTGCTACTCATGATCTGGGTGACCTTGGTTGAGCTACTTAACCTCTCTGTCGCTCCTTGAGCAGGTTAAATTAACCTCCCTGTCCCTCCGTCTTCTCACCCATTAAAAGGGCAATGATGATTCTGGATAGCACCTGTATAATGGGGTTGTTGGGGGAACTAAATGAGTTTAAAGTGTGACCATTCTTTTCTTTTTCTTTCTTTCTTTCCTTCTCTTTCTTTCTTTCCTTCTATGGGATCTAACTCTGTTGCTCAGGCTGGAATGCAGTGGTACAATTACAGCTCATTCTTTCTTTCTTTCTTTCTTTCTTTCCTTCCTTCCTTTTCTTCCTTCTTTCCTTTCCCTTTCTCTCTCTCTTTCTCTCCCTTTCTCTTTTTCTTTCTCTCTTTCCCTTTCTCTCTTCGTTCCCTTTCTCTGTTTCTTTCCCTTTCTCTCTCTTTCTCTCCCTTTCTCTTTCTCTCCCTTTCTCTCTTTCTCTTTCTCTTTCTTTCTCTTTCCCTTTCTCTCTTTCTTTCTCTTTCTTTCTTTCTTTCTTCTTTCTCTGTCTCTCTTTCCCTTTCTCTCTCCCTCTCTCTTTCTTTTTCTTTCTTTCCTTTTATGGGATCTAACTCTGTTGCTCAGGCTGGAATGCAGTGGTACAATTACAGTTCATTTCAGCCTCAAACTCCCAGGCTCAATCAATCCTCCCACCTCAGCCTCCTGTGTAGCAGGGACTATAGACACTCACCACCATGCCCGGCTAAGGTTTGTTTGTTGTTGTTTGTTTGTTTGTTTGTTTTGCTAAGACGGGGGTCTCACTATGTTATCCAGGCTGGTCTTGAACTCCTGGGCTCAAGCGATCCTCCCTTCTCTGCCTCCCAAATTACTGATAATACAGGGGTAAGCCACTGTACCCAGGCAAAAAGTGACATTTTCTTAGAACAATTCTCAATACAGATTTCTGCTATTCCATGCATAGTTATTCTTGAACACAAACATTTGTATGAAATGTTTCCTGGCTGGAAACATTGAATCCCTATGTACTTTCCTTCTTTTTTGAGATGGAGTCTCGCTCTTGTCACCCAGGCTGGAGTGCAGTGGCACGATCTCGGCTCACTGTAACCTCGGCCTCCCAGGTTCAAGTGATTCTCCTGCCTCAGCCTCCCAAGTAGCTGGGATTACAGGCATGCACAACCACACTCAGCTAATTTTGTAATTTAATAGAGATAGGGTTTCGCCATGTTAGCCAGGCTGGTCTTGAACTCCTGACTTCAAGCGATCCACCCGCCTCAGCCTCCCAAAGTGCTAGGATTACAGGCATGAGCCACCGCACCCAGGCGCTAGGTACTTTCCTTCTTTTATTCCTTTTTCCTCTTCCCTGCAACCCTTGCTGAAGTTTCCTGGTGTGATCGGACATCAGGTAGGACAGGCCACCAACCATGCCTGCTGCGAAGGCCTGCCTGGGACAGGAATCTGTCTGCAAATACAAGGGTGTCTACCGAGGGAGGGAAGTGTCTGACTTTGAGATGCTGAGGTCTGGGGCCCAGAGTGGAGATGGAGAGGATGGGACGGGGGTGGTAACTGGGGTAGGGGTGGAGAGACGCCCAGTGAGGCCAGCTGTGCTTCTGCTGACACCTAGTGGAAAGATGGAACTATTGTTCCTTTTAAGCAAGCCGTCTCTGTGAAGTTGTGGCCACCTCTGAAACATCTACCTGACCTCAGGCAGGCAAATATGCACTGAGTGGTGCAACTTGCCAGGAGTCGCACAGCATGCTGGCTACCCTGAAAGGGCTTCAAGGACCCAAGAAACCATTTTATTTTATTTATTTTATTTTATTTTTATTTGTTTATTTTTTGAGAAGGAGTCTCGCTCTGTCGCCCAGGCTGGAGTGCAGTGGTGCGATCTCAGCTCACTGTAAGCTCCGCCTCCCGAGTTCACGCCATTCTCCTGCCTCAGCCTCCCGAGTAGCTGGGACTACAGGTGCCCGCCACCACACCACGCTAATTTTTTGTATTTTTAGTAGAGACCGGGTTTCACCGTATTAGCCAGGATAGTCTCGATCTCCTGACCTCATGATCCGCCTGCCTCGGCCCCCCAAAGTGCTGGGATTACAGGCGTGAGCCACCGCGCCCGGCTGATTTATTTTATTTTGAGGCAGAGTCTCACACTGTGGCCCAGGCTGGAGTGCAGTGGCGCGATCTCGGCTCACTGCAACCTCTGCCTCCCTGGTTCAAGCGATTCTCATGCCTCAGCCTCCCAAGTAGCTGGTATTACAGGCACGCACCACCACGCCTGACTAATTTGCGTATCTTTGGTAGAGGAGGGGGTTTTACCACATTGGCCAGGTGGGTTTCAAATTCCTCACCTCTAGTGATGCACCCACTTTGGCTTCCCAAAGTGCTGGGATTACAGGCATGAGCCACCGCTCCCGGCCCCAAGAAAAAGTTTTAAAGGAGTGTTTCGTTTGTTTGTTTGGTTGGTTGGTTTTTGGTAGATTAATGAGTTCTCAGGCCTTGATGGGGCTTCTGGGAGAGGTAACATGTTCTTCCAGGTTCGCCCCCTCCACCAGGAAGTCCACCTGTATTACTTCACTACCATCTCCAAACCCCAGGTCTTTTCTCTCCTTTGGCCGGCTGTGCATTTGTTCATAATTTCAACAAATGTTTACTGAGACTTAGTGACACAATAGGAAACAAAATAGACTAAAATAAATAACAAAAATACTGCTAGTGAAGCTCATAGCCTGGCTAGGGAAATGGAGGAGAAATTAGCAAACAGATCTACAAATGTGATTATTTCAGAGACTAAAAAGTCATTGGGAGGACATCTTTATTTTTATTTTTATTTTTTTGAGACAGAGTGTTGCTCTGTCACCCAGGCTGGAGTGCAGTGGCGTGATCTCAGCTCACTGCAACCTCCCCCTCCCAGGTTCAAGCAATTCTCCTGCCTCAGCCTCCCAAGTAGCTGGGATTACAGGCATGCACCACCATGTCTGGCCAATTTTTGTATTTTTTTTTGTAAAGGCAGGGTTTCAGTGTGTTGGTTAGGCTGGTCCTGAACTCCTAGCCTCAAGCTATCTGCCACCCTCAGCCTCCCAAAGTACTGGGACTGCAGGCGTGAGCCACTGTGCCGCCCTGGAAGGACATGTTTAAATGACAGGTACCAAGTTTGTGAGTTCCAAGGTCAGGTAGGACATGCTACCACTTAGCTAGGCTCAGGCAGGAAGGGCCCTCTGAGGAGGTAACCTTGGAACCAAGGTTTGAAGGAAGAGAGAGAGTGAGCCTTGGAAATACCTGGGTCTGCCAGAGGGCACAGCCCGTGCAAAGGCCCTGCAGCAGGACCTCACCTGGTGTGTTGGAGGAACAGCGAGGAGGAACAGAGTGAGCAAGGGGGAGAAAAGGAAGAGGAGAGGGCAGGGAGGGGACGGGGCAGGTCATGCCAGACCTGGTGAGACATGGGGAAGACTTGGGCTTTGACCCTGAGAGAGGTGGGAGCCATGGAGGGTTGTGGGCAGAGGAGGGACAGGGCGTGACTCAGGTGCTCAAAAGCACCCTCTGGTGGCTGCTGGTGGGGAGACAGCCTGTGGGGGGTGAGGCCAGGAACTGGGGTCCAGGTAGGGGTGACTGTGTTGGCCCAGGTGAGCTGTGCTGGAGGCTGGACCAGGGAACAGGCACTGAGTGGGAAAGCAGTGATTAGATTCTAGGTGCATTTTTGTTTTTTTGAGACGGAATTTCACTCTTATTGCCCAGTCTGGAGTGCAATGGCGCGATCTTGACTCACCGCAACCTCTGCCTCCTGGGTTCAATCAGTTATCCTGTGTCAGCCTCCCGAGTAGCTGGGATTACAGGCACATACCACCACGGCCGGCTAAGTATTTTTAGTAGAGACAGGGTTTCTCCATGTAGGTCAGGCTGGTCTCGAACTCCTGACCTCAGGTGATCTGCCCGCCTGGGCCTCCCACAGTGCTGGGATTACAGGCGTGAGCCACCGCGCCCGGCCTATCTAGGTGCATTTTGAAAGCAGTGTTGATCGAATTTCCTGAGTGATTGGATATGGGTGGGAGAGTAGGGGCCCAGGGTGACTCCCAGGTTCTGGCTGAGTCCCTGGAAGGACGGACCTGCCCTCAGCCTAGGTGGTGGACGTGGGAGGAATGGTTTGGGGGGTCCAGTTGGGCCCAACGTGACTGCGTTGAATGTGAGACCCCATGAGCCCGCCATGTGGAGACATCAGGGGCTGCTGAACAGAGTTTGGACTTCAAGGGAGACTCAGGCTGGAGACCGGACTGTGGGCAATGCTGGGTATAGATGGGGTTTGGAGCCCGCTGGGGAGGGGTGTGGGTGGAGGAGGGAGGAGGCTGGAGGACCCAGCCCTTGGCCAGCAATGGAGAGAAGGGAAGACTGAAGGATGTCCCAGACAGGTGGGAGGGAAGTGCATGGTCTGAGGACAGAGCTCCCCGGAGCAGGAGGGATCCGGTGGGTCAGACGCCATGGAGAGGACTGGGACGGAGAGACTGACCTTGGAACCGGATGCAGGAGGGCCATCAGTAAGAAGAGTTTCTAGGGAGTGGTGGATGCGGGAGTCTGACTGTGTTGAAGCTCAAGACAGAGCGACCCTATAATTTATAGTCAAAATCAGGACCCCTTTTTTTTTCGAGATGGAGTCTCACCCTTCCGCCCAGGCTGGAGTGCAATGGCGCGATCTCGGCTCACTGCAACCTCTGCCTCCCAGGTTCAAGAGATTCTCCAGCCTCAGCCTCCTAAGTAGCCGGGATTACAGGCACACACCACCATGCCGGGCTAATTTTTGTATTTTTGTAGAGATGGGGTTTCGCCATGTTGACCAGGCAGGTCTCCAACTCCAGACCTCAGGTGATCCGCCCACCTCGGCCTCCCAAAGTGCTGGGGTTACAGGCGTGAGCTGCCGCGCCCGGTCAATCAAGACACTTTTGAGCAAGAAAGGGGGCACTGAGGGGGTAGGGGCATAAACTGGGACCGTCCTAGCCAAAGCCACGTATATAGTCACCTTAGCTCAAAATAGAATTGGAGGCTGGGTGCGGTGGCTCATGCCTGTAATCACAGCACTTTGGGAGGCCGTGGCCGGTGGATCACCTGAGGTCATGAATTCGAGATCTGCCTGGCCAACATGGCGAAAACCCATCTCTACTAAAAATACAAAAATTAGCCAGGCATGGTGGCACGCCTGGAATCCCAGCTACTCGGGAGGCTGAGGCACCAGAATGGATTAAACACAGGAGGCGGAGGTTACAGTGAGCCACGATCGCCCCATTGCACTCCAGCCTGGGGGACAGAGTGAGACTGTCTCAAAACAAAACAAAAAGATAATTGGAGAAGAGAAAGTGGAACTGGAGAATGAGGACGTCTCATTAGATTCAGTGGGTTTTGCTCTAAGCAGAAACAGACACGTAAATGGGCAACATTATGATAAATTGTAGCAACCGGGATTTCCTGGCAGCTTAGTTAACAGGGAAGCATTAGAAGTCCGACAATAGGGGATTGGTTAATTAGTTGCAATTCATCAAACAATGGCTAATCCCTCTCTTGTGTCCCACTCCCCCAAAAGATAAGTCAGAATTCTAACCCCCGAGTATCTAAGAACATGGCCCTATTTGGAGATAAGGTCTTCACAAAGGCAATGAAGTTGAAATGAGATTATTAGGGTGGGCTGTAGTCTAATATCATGGATGTCCTTATAAAAA
>NW_026652290.1:94436392-94498809 GCF_009828535.3 Hylobates moloch
GCCTCAGCCTCCCAAAGTGCTGGGATTACAGGCGTGAGCCACCGCGCCCGGCTAATTTTTAAAATAATATTATGGTGGGGTGCGGTGGCTCTCGCCTGTAATCCCAGCACTTTGGGAGGCGGAGGCGGGCGTATTACTTGAGCTCGGAAGTTCAAGACCAGCCTGGCCAACATGGTGGAATCCCGTCTCTACGAAAAATATAAAAAATAGCCTGGCATAGTGGCTCATGTTTGTAATCCCAGCTACTAGGGAGGCTGAGGTACAAGAATAGCTTGAACCTGGGAGGTGGAGGTTGCAGTAAGTCAGGATCGTGCCTCTGTACTCCAGCGACAACAGAGAGAGAGAGAAAAAAAGGTGTATTGAAATATTATTTATCTTGATTATTGAGTGTTTTGGCACCTCCTTAATTTTTGCACCTGGTGCCAGTGCCTTACAATGCTTTAGTCTCCTCACCCTAATCCCAGCCCCGCAGGAGTGAGGGTGTGCGGAATTTTATAGCAGTCTGATTCTAAATTCTTGCCCTCATCTCCCCACCTCTTTTACTGTCTCTTTAAGAAAATAAAGAGGCCTGGCGTGGTGCGCACGCCTGTAATCCCAGCACTCTGGGAGACTGAGGCGGGCGGATTCCTTGAGGTCAGGAGTTCGAGACCAGCCACGACCAACATGGCGAAAGCCCGTCTTTAGTAAAAATACAAAATGTAACCAGGCATGGTGGTGGGTGCCTGTAATCCCCGCTACTTGGGAGGCGAGGCAGGAGAATCGCTTGAATACGGGAGGCGGAGGTTGTAGTGAGCTGAGATTGCGCCACTCCATTCCAGCCTGGGCAACAGGAGCAAAACTCCATCGGAAGGAAGGAAGGGAGGGAGGGAGGGAAGGAAGGGAGGGAGGGAGGGAAAACAGATTGCTTTAACGTGTAACACTCTCTGGGTGGTGAGATGAAAAGCCATTTTAATTACATTTTAATTATCTTCTGTGTCTGGCTTGTTTTTTGTTTTTCCTCCTAAATTTCCTGCATTTAGCGTGTAAACACATACACACACAGTTTTTCTTTTCAGAAAGCTCTTTTACAGTGTAGTTGGGGTCGGGCGCGGTGGCTCATGCCTGTTATCCCAGCACTTTGGGAGGCTGCAGGCGGGCGAATCACGTTGAGGTCAGGAGTTGGAAAGCAGCCTGGGCAACATAGTGTAGGCCCTCTAGTCTCTACAAAACACAAAAGTTAGCTGGCAGTGGTTGCACACGCCTGCAGTCCCAGCTATAAGGCACCGTCTCTACCAAACGCATTTTTTACAATTTAGCCAGGCGTGGTGGTCCACACCTGTGGTCCAAGCTACCCAGGAGGCTGAGGTGGGAGGATCGCTTGAGCCCAGGAGGTGGAGGCTGCAGGGAGGGATGATCGTATCGCTGCACTCCAGCCTAGGCGACAGAACGAGACTCTCTAAAAAAACCAAAAAACAAAACACACACAAAAAAGTAGTTTGATCTAAAGCAAAATGGTGAATATCTGCAGAAACTAATGTGATATCAAGTACAGATTTTATCTATGAGATGAAAAGGTTCATTTGACCCGGGATGGGTTTGTGGGCCATTTGACTTGCATTGTTTTAATGGAAGGTGGATTTATGATAAAGTGATAAACGTGTGTGTGGGTGGGTGGGTGTGTTGGAAAGGGTGTTTATTGGATTTCTTTTTGTCTTCCTTATTTTCCTTCTTTCGGTCTCTACTGTATCAAGTAGAATAACAGATATTCAGGAAGACCGGATATTGCCTTAGCTCACTGTAGCCAGTGTTTCTCTGGTGCGACAACGTTAACTATTCCTGCAACGTTATCTCTATATGACAGTTTAAAGAACCCCAATGCTTACCGGTTTCCGTAGTGTAGCGGTTATCACGTTCGCCTCACACGCGAAAGGTCCTCGGTTCGATCCCGGGCGGAAACAGACCTGCTGTTTTTCTCTAACCGGAGAGTAATATACTATTTGAAATTCACCCGGCCGGGCGCGGTGGCTCACGCTTGTAATCCCAGCACTTTGGGAGGCCGAGGCGGGCGGATCACGAGGTCAGGAGATCGAGACCACGGTGAAACCCCGTCTCTACTAAAAATACAAAAAATTAGCCGGGCGTGGTGGCGGGCGCCTGTAGTCCCAGCTACTCGGAGAGGCTGAGGCAGGAGAATGGCGTGAACCCGGGAGGCGGAGCTTGCAGTGAGCCGAGGTTGTTCCACTGCATTCCAGCCTGGGCGACAGAGCGAGACTCCGTCTCAAAAAAAAAAAAAAAGAAATTCACCGAAACAACAATATTAGTCAGATTCTTTCTCTTCCCCCTTCCTCCTGCCTTTTAGACATTTTTATGGGGTTTTAAAAAATTTTCCGTGCGCGATGGCTCACGCCTGTAATCCCAGCACTTTGGGAGGCCGAAGAGGGAGGATCACCTGAAGTCGGAGTTCGAGACCAGCCTGGCCAAAATGGTGAACCGCCCCCCCCGCCCCACCCCATCTCTACTAAAAATACAAAAATTAGCTGGGCGCGGTGGCGTGAGCTTGTAATCACAGCTACTTGGGAGGCTGAGGCAGGAGAATCGCTTGAACCCGGGAGGTGGTGGTTGCAGTCAGCGGAGATCGCGCCACTGCACTCCAGCCTGGGCGACCGAGCGAGACTCTGTCTCAAACTTAAGATGAAAATTTTAAACTCGCAAAACTCCGTCTCAAACTTAAGATGAAAATTTTAAACTCGCAAAACTCCTTCTTAAACTTAAGATGAAAATTTTAAACTCGCAAAACTCCGTCTCAAACTTAAGATGAAAATTTTAAGCTCGCAAAACGTTAGCTCGTATGCGTTGGCCGGGAATCGAACCCGGGTCAACTGCTTGGAAGGCAGCTATGCTAACCACTATACCACCAACGCCTCGATAGCAAACGTATTCTCCGGATATCCTTAATACTGGGCAATCATGGGTTTGACTGAGTGATACCAAGTCACACGGGGGTGTCTCTCCCTAACCCACCGGAAGATGTCGTTCATGGGGCGTTACGCACCTTAGGCTGCCGCACCGCGCCGCGGGCTCCCCCCCCAAGGGCCGCGGACGCCTTGGTACGTGCCTGGTGGTGTCCAATCCCAGGCCGCCGCCTGGGCCGCTCAACTTCCGGGTCAAAGGTGCCTGAGCCGGCGGGTCCCCTGTGTCCGCCGCCGCTGTCGTCCCCCTCGCCCGCCACTTCCGGGGCCGCAGTCCCGGGCATGGAGCCGCGACCGTGAGGCGTCGCTGGCCCCGGGACGACCTGCCCAGCCCGGCCGCCGCCCCACGTCCCGGTGAGCAGCGCCCGCGCGCCTCGTCCCCACCCGGCCGCGACCCTGAACCCGCCATTGACCGGCCCCGCCTCGGCCCTGACCCTGCCCTAGCCATCGCCTGGCCTCCCCTCACCCCGGCGCCTCCATGCACCCGTCTGTGGGTCCCTCCGGCCCCCTGCCTCGTTTCCCCTCCGCCCCAGGCCCCCCTCCACCTTCTTTCCCTCCCCGATTCCTGCGCTGGCCAGGTCACCTCCCAGTTTCTCCCATTCCCTGACGGGCTTCCCCACCTATCCCGTTGCTGCCCAGGCCACCAGGCTCTGACCCTTTCCGGAGGTGGCCGCACCCAAGAACGCGCTCGCTGCTGCAGACCTTGACACCCTCTCCCCTTTCGTGCAGGCTCTGGAGGTCCGGATCTCCTCCCTCTTCCCATGCAAATGCTGTATGTGCACAGAGGCCACCTCCCTCCACCTGCATCCTGTCCTCACCCCTTTACCCCTTCCCCCAACCTTCGCCCCAAGGCTTGTTCTCCCCCGACCCAGTCCTGATCCTCAACCCTACTTGATCCCTCTATTAAGGGTATCCAGAGACCCTTTTTCCTGCCGAGGCGTTGGTGGTGTAGTGGTTAACATAGCTGTCTTCCAAGGGTCCAGCCTACAGGGTCCAGCCCCCTTCTCTCAGCCTCCCTTCTCAGGCCCGTCCAACCGCCCACCTTCTTCCCACACAGCCTTAGGCCAGCCCTGACACTTCCCTTTCCACGCTTCCTCTGAGCCATCAAAAGTGGTCTATTCCCTTGGCCCCCACCCCCTGGTCTTCCCCAGGGGCCCCAGGAGGAAGTCACTTGCCTCCCCGGCAAGAACCAACCTGCTTTCGAGGAGCTGGGACTAACGCCCAGGAGGTGTGGACCGTAGGCACCAATCCCTGCATTCCTCTGCTGGGTCCCAGGGGAATCGGGGCCCGTGGGATGGCTTCTCTCCCAGATTCTGTCCAGGGCATGCAGACAGTGCTGCAGGGCTTCGAGGCAGAGCTAGAATCTAGCCAGGTAGAATCGGGCCTGACAGTCTGTCTGCAGCTCCCGAGTGGGGGAGGCTGAACGGCTGGCCGGTGCTTCCATTAACCTGCCACCTTCATGACATGTTTATCCTATAAAGGTCTGTGTCTCACGCCTGCAGCTGGAATGGAGGCTCTCTGCACCCTTTAGAAGGTCAGTTGTGCTGGGGTTTGGCAGCCAGGAAGGCTGGGGTGTGGGCTGGTGGGATTCCTTTGCCTGCTCTAGAATATAGAGATTGGCAGGAAATGGTTTTCTATGGCCCTGGGTTGTTGTCCTTCGCAGGGCAGTGGCTGCAGCTTTTTGTGCGCCTGCTGGAGGCTTTTCTTTCCACCCCTGTCCCCCTCTAGCTGCCCCTGGAAGGAGCTTTTTGAAGGCTTTGAGGAGAAGGAAGGGGAGAGTGCTGATTTCAGCAGGATTTGGTGGAGGGGTGCCTGTATCCCCCTACACTGCCTGACCTGGTCAGTAAATGGTGTGGATTCTGGCTCTGAAAGGACTTTAGTTTGAGTCTCCCCCTTCCTGTGGTTTTGAGTAGCTTGTTTAGTTGACAATGCTAGCTGTCATTTAGTTCGTGCTACATCAGACACTGTGTTAAAAGCTGTATGTGTGCAGTCTCATTTAATTCCCTCGGTGGCCCCCGGCTTAGATACTGTGGTAGCATGTTCTTGCTGGGGAAGTGGAAGCTCAGAGAGGTTCAGCGACTTCCCCAGAAGTGTCAGAATTAGGATTTGAACCTTTCTGTCTGAGACCAGAGCCCACGCTTTTCACCACTGGACTGAGAGTGTAGCCAGTGATTTTTCGTGGTGACTTTATGCTTAACCTCTTCCCTTACAATCTCAGTCCTGTCCCCATGTGCTTCCCTCTCTTCTTTTGTTTTTGAGACAGAACCTTGCTCTGTCACTGCTGGAGTGCAGTGGCATGATCTTAGCTCACTGCAACCTCCGCCTTCCGAGTTCAAGCAATTCTTCTGTCTCAGCCTCCTGAGTAGCTGGGGTTACAGGCTTGCACCACCACAGCCGGCTGATTTTTGTGTTTTTAGTAGAGATGGGGTTTCACCATGTTGACCAGGCTGGTCTCGAACTCCTGACCTCAGGTGATCTGCCCGCCTCAGCCCCCCAAAGTGCTGGGATTAAAGGCGTGAGCCACTGTACCCAGCTGGTCCTCTCTTCTTTAAGCCTTTGGGCGACTGCGCATCATGGGACCTGGCTTGTCTGAGAAGGTAGTTGGGCACCAACCAAACAAGGGGCCCCTTTGACTTTAGACAGCATCCAAGAAAGGACAGTAGCTCGTTCATTCAACCTGAAATGTTTGTTGAGGACCAGGCGTGGTCTGGGCTCAGGCAATCTGTTTGGACCAGGATAGATGTGGCCTGCCCTGTGGAACTGACATTCTCGTGAGGAGTGCCCCCTTACCCACAGCAGGGTTGCTCAGCCTTGCCACTGATGTTTAGGGTTGGGTCATTCTTGGCAGAGGAGTGGGCGCGGGGCTGTCCTGTCCACTGTAGGGGATTGAGCAGCATCGCTGGCCTCCACCAGCCACATGCCTCCCCTCACCGTCCCAGTTGTCATAACCAAAAATGTCCCCTGGGGGGGGGCCAGTTATCCACAGGTGAGACCCCCTGGGTTAGGGGATTCCATGGATCCCCAAGAGACTGCGTCCCATGATCCTCTGCCCTACTAAGGTCCCAGGAGGCTGCACACATTGAAATCCTCACTCTGAGTGGGGGAGGGAGAAAGGAGGTGAATCCCAGGAGCTGGGGGTCCCCCTCGTTTAGAATGCTTGTTCCATGGGAAGTTTATTCCAGTATTAATATGAGCGTAGGCGTCGAACTCAAGTCTCTCCCCAAGTAATGGATGCAGGGGTCTCCGGCTTGGCGTTGCTGACATTTGAGGTGGGATCCTTCTCTGGGGTAGGTCACCCTGGGCACTGTGGGGTGCTAAGCAGCATCTCTGGCTCCACCCACTCCATGCCAGGGTCACCCCCGAGTTGTGACAGCCACAAATGTCTCCAGACATTGTCCAGTGTCCCCTGAGGGGCCAAATCGCCCCCAGTTGAGAACCACTCTCCCTGGGGAAGGGGACCACTGGCATGATGGTCCAGGCCTGGGTGTGGTGATGGGGGTAGTCAGGTAGCATCTTCAGATGGGGCGCTCAGGAAAGATCTCTGAAGAGGTGGTATCAGGAGCTGCAGGGCAAGAAGGAGCAAGTCATATCAAAAGCAGGGAACTGGCATCTCAGGCCAGGGGGCGCGTCGCGCAGAAGCTGTGTGCTAGGAGCCAGCAGGTGTGTTGAGGGACAAGAAGGAGGCAAGTGTGGCCAAAGGTCACGGTCAAGGGCGAAGCGAGTAGCCAAGGTCACCAGGGCCATCAGGGAGCGGCCACAGTGAGGAATTTGGGATTCTTCTGTTTCCAGCAGGTGCCCTGGTGTGGTATCCCCGGAGTCACTTGAAACTCCCAGGGACTTCACACCTTGAAAGGAACCTCCTGTTGAGAAAGATGCCAGTCTCTGGCAAATGCCCGGAACCTCCTGCATTTCAGGGGCAGGGCCTGAAGCATCGTCTCTTCAGAATGCGCTTGGCTTCAGGGTGCTCCCTGGAGGCTTGGAGGGCTGCCTGGAGAAATGAGGAGGGGGCGAAGGGGGCAGGAGCGCCCACTCCCCACCTGCCGGGGTTGCAGCCCTTTGGTCTCTCCTCCCACTTGCCCGCAGGCACCCCTGCCCTCCTGAGGTCAGTCGAGCGGTTAATGCGGAAGGTTAAGAAACTGCGCCTGGACAAGGAGAACACCGGAAGTTGGAGAAGGTGAGGCTGGCCTTGGAGGCCCTGATCCATGGGGATGTGGCCCAACTTCTGGAATTCCCCAACAGTCTAAGATCTGGAAGGCCCCTTCTTTCCCTCTCCCCTGGCTTCCCCAGCACGTCCCCAAGGCTGTTCTGGTTATTTCAAGCGAGGAGGCAGTGTGGCGTAGTGCGGGGTTTCCCCCTCAGCACTGTGGACGTTGGGGCTGGAATGTTCTGTGGGGTGGGGCCGTCCCGGGCACTTCATGGTGCTGAGCAGCGTCCCTGGCCTCCACCCACTTCATGCCAGGAGCTCCCCTCAGTTGAGACAACCACAGATGTCTCCAGACATCCCCAAGTGTTTGCTGGGGGCAGAATCACTCCTGGGTGAGAACCACTGACCTCACTGTAAGGATGTGGGTTTTGGGCTCCAAGAGACGGGATTCCACTCCCCTTCCTCTCTGGGTGACGTTGGACAGGCCATTCAACCTCACTGAGTCGATTTTTATTCATTTATTTGTTTATTTAAGACGGAGTCTCATTCTGTCAGCCAGGCTGGAGTGCAGTGGTGCGATCTTGGCTCACTGCAACCTCCACCTCCCGGGTTCAAGCCATTCTTCTGCCTCAGCCTCCCAAGTAGCTGGGACTACAGGTGCGTGCCACCACACCTGGCTAATTTTTGTATTTTTAGTAGAGACGGGGTTTCACCGCATTAGCCAGGATGGTCTTGATCACCTGACCTCGTGATCTGCCTGCCTCAGCCTCCCAAAGTGCTGGGATTACAGGCGTGAGCCACCGCGTCTGGCCTGAGCCCATTGTTTTGGTCCTGAAAATGAGGAGGATCCCAGAACTGAAGAAGTCCCCCAAAGTCAGGTGTGCATGGAATGTGGTTAGACATGCACCCCCTGGGGCAGTCAGTAAACTCCACATCTCAGGGCCTGGCACAAGATGAAAAGGCGGTAGGAATTCCTCAACCCTGCGAACCTTTCTCAGTATTCGATTTTCTAATACTCTTAGGCTTGTTTGCTTTAATGGAGCATGCTCAGTCGGGAAGAGAATTGAAGAATGGACCGGGGAAGATGGGGACAGTGTGAAGGGCTATGATTGGCCCAGCCGTGGGCTCTAAAACCGGGAGGTCCCAGTGTCTGGTGGGCACATGCCTTAGGGGTCAGTTACTGAAGGGAATCTGTGTCCCTTCCCTTATCTGCACACACTTAACGTCCCACTTGGGTACAGGCTGCTGGGTGACTCTGCAAAGGTTGCGCATCAAAGCTAAAGGCCCAGGTGGTGCTGGGGGCAGTTTGGGTAGGACAGAGGGTGGCATGCTGTTTCCCCGGCAGCCCCCACTTGCAGGGGCACTTGCCTGGCCCGGGCCAGCTGCCCAAAGTCCACCTTGAGGCATTTCCCCATCCAGCGCATGGGCAGGACCCTGTCCTCACCACCCCCATACGCCCCTTGCCCCACACCAGCCAGGGGCTCCCGCCTTTCTTTCTGCCTTATCACCTTGTGGTCAGCCTGAACTCAGAACCGCAGTCAGCACTGAATCTGCAGTTCCTTCTAGGCGTCCAAATACTTCCCCCATCTCCGACTACTCCCCCGCCCCCACTCGCCACCAAAGTACCAGCTCAGACGCAGAGATCACAGAGCTTTGGAGCTGGGCACGGTGGCTTGCACCCCTCTCATCCCAGCTATTTGCTAGACTGAGGTGGCAGGATCGCTGGAGCCCAGGAGTTTGAGACCAGCCTGGGCAATATAGCAAGACCCCATCTCTTAAAAAAAATGAAAAATTTAAAAAGGAGATCACAGATCTGCCATCCAGCCTTGACAGAGACCATGCTAGGAGGTCTGGAGCTGTTTGCTGGCGTTGTCACAGGCCGCAGAGGCACCCAGCTGATTGGCCGAAGGAAGGAGTAGGTAGACTTGAGTTAGTGGCCTGGAATCCATCTCTGCAGCTGTGTAAACTCTTGACTCCCCTGAGCCGCAGCATAGGGTGGTGCTAGGTGGAGAAAGCCCGTCACAGGCTCGCCCTTGCTCCCTCACTCTTTCGCCAGCCTCTCTGCAATCTGGGCTGTGCCCCCGGGTAGAAGAGAGGTGAGCGGAGGGCCAGGCTCCAGCACCAAGCCTCGGCCTGCCTGGAAGCTCAAGCTAAAGAGCCTAGCCACATCCAGAAGATTCCTGGAAGTTTCTCGCGATGTTTCATTTCATTTCTCATCTCCGGGATCAAATTTTTGCTTCTTGGGCTATCTGTGGTGATCAGAGGCAAGATAATTTGTATTGTTCTTTGCAGTGGAAACAAGCCACGCGGGTCTGTAAGTGCTTCCGGGCAGGCCCTCAGCTTATGGGTGGCCCCTTTGGGAGCTCTGAAGGTCACATTTTTTCTTTGCTGCTGTGAGCCAGGCTTGAATTGGGGCAGCAGAGCTTAGAGGGGTGCTTAGGCCGCTCCGAGGAGCTCCCCGGGCTGTTTTCTGGGCTTGCTGCCAGCAATGCTCGGGGCAGTGTGGGTTCTTGAGTGCTCAGGCGGTCCTGGTCCCAGCCCCTGCCTAACGCCGCTCGTGGCTCCCCACTGCCCTGGAGGGGACCGGCAGCTCTGCAGTGGGTGCGGACATCCTGTGTGTGACCTGAGAGCCCTGTAAGTGCTGATGTCCTTTGGTTCGTGTCTTTATTTCTGTCTCAGGAGGAGCTGAACTAACAAACTGTGCTCCTTCTGGCTGGAGGGCAGGACACGCTGGCCCTGCCTGGATGGAGTAGGATGACAAAAGGGAAGCATTTTCCCCTGTCATTTCTTTGGGGTCGAGTTGGAGAGGGGCCTCCGGAAATCAGCCCACAGCCGTGATACTCAGAAGCCACCTTCCCAAGGGGTCTTCCGCCCCATGAGCCTTTCGTATGTCCCATGCTGAGGTGGCTTCTACTCTCCTTGGCTTATGGGACCTTCCCATAGGACACGGGTGTCTCGCAGAGCACGGCATGGGCAGTTCTCTGGGCTCCCACAGGACGTGGGTGTCTCACAGAGCACGGCATGGGCAGTTCTCTGGGCTGCACTCTGTGGCTTTTCCTGCTGTAATTGCTGGGCTTGTCACACAGCATCTCAGTGGGAGGCCGGGGGCTGGGCTGCCTCCACTGAACCCCTTTTGCTCATTCACTCGGCTCTGATTGGGAGCGAGCTCCAATGACCTCCCAGCCTCAGTTTCCCCACCTGTAGAATGGGCTGTCACAAGCCCAAGTAAGGCCCAAATGAGGTGACAATTGCAGGTCGTGTCTTTCCTTTTTTTTTTTTTTTTTCTCAGACGAAGTATCGCTCTGTCGCCCAGGCTGGAGTGCAGTGGCGCGATCTCGGCTCACTGCAAGCTCCGCCTCCCGGGTTCACGCCATTCTCCTGCCTCAGCCTCCCGAGTAGCTGGGACTACAGGCACCCGCCACTACGCCCGGCTGATTTTTTGTATTTTTAGTAGAGACGGGGTTTCACTGTGTTAGCCAGGATGGTCTCGATCTCCTGACCTCATGATCCTCCCGCCTCGGCCTCCCGATGTGCTGGGATTACAGGCGTGAGCCACTGTGCCTGGCCAAGTCCTGATCTTTCAAAGGCGCTCGTTGACATCTTTGCAGCTCTTTCTCCCCTTCCCTCTCAAAGCAGGCTGGGGCCCTTTCTCTTGCAGTGGTCACCCCGTGGGGGCTCCTCTTGGCAAGAGGCAGAGTCTTCCGGGAACTGGCACGCTGCAGAGTCAAGGCGGCCCACTCGTCCCTGCCCTTTACTTCTCTCACACCCAGTCCCTGCTGTCCACTCCTGCGGTTTTCCCACTTCCTCCAAGCAAGCAGCGACTTCCCCAAGCCAAGCTGTTGGTCCCGGGGGACAGGGCTTCTGGCAAGGTCGGCAGTCACTTGGAGCCCACAAAGGGAAGCCAGACCAGCCCCGGTGCCACCCTTTCCAGACCACTGGCTCTCGCAGAACTGGGTCACTGCGGCCATGTTTAGATTCCTGTAAAACAAATATTTGCCTGGCTGGTCCAGTCAGGTCAAGGAGTGTGCTAAGTGACGAGGGTGGGAGTGGGGTGGTGGGAGCTGTGACGCCGCAGCAGCTGCTCCCGGTGGCTGCTTTGCGGACCCAGAGTGTCCTGAGTGGGAGGAGTGAGTGGGATATTCTTTGGGGAAGGGTGTGCCATTCACCCTTTCACCTGCGTCTCCCACATCCCGAGGCTCTGGAACTTCCAGTGAAGGCCAAGCGTCTCCCCGGCCGGACAGCAAGCCGACAGCACAGGTGACCAGGATGGATTTTCATTCCTTCACGCCCAGGCCTCTCCCGAGACCCAGCATGTCTCCCTGCAGGCCCAGTGAGAGATAGTCATTCCACAGTGCTCCGTGGAATGCCTGCCACGTGCCAGCCACCAGCTAAGGTTCTGGGAGCACAGCTGTGAATGGGACAGACGTCGGGGAGACAGGGGTCCCACAAATAACCACTGTGATAAAGGTGGAGGGAGGGGGACAGCCAGGTGGTGTGTGAAAGATGAGCAGAAAGACCAGCTTCAGCGTGGATGGTGTGAAAGGTTTCTGAGGGCCTGCCAAATACTTCAGCTGAGATCTGATGAGAAGTTGGTCAAGCAGGCTGGGTGCAGTGGCTCACGTCTGTAATCCCAGCACTTTGGGAAGCTGAGGGAGGCAGATCACTTGAGGTCAGGAGTTCGAGAGCAGCCTGACCAACATAGTGAAACCCTGTCTCTACTAAAAATACAAAAAATATTAGTTGGGCATGGTGGCAGGCACCTGTAATCTCAGCTACTTGGGAGGCTGAGGCAGGAGAATCGCTTGAACCTAAGAGGCAGAGGCTGCAGTGATCTGAGATCACGCCACTGCACTCTAGCCTGGGCGACAGTAAGACTCTGTCTCAAAAAAAAAAAAGTATATATATAAAAATATATATCAAAGAAGTTAAGCAAAGTGAGGAAAAATGTACTCCGAGCAGGAGGGCCAGCATGTGCAAAGGCCCTATGGTGGAAAGGAATTTGGCCTGTTTGAGGAGCCGGGTGAAGGCTCATTTGGCTGGCTCACGGAATAAGGAGGATGAGATTCAAGGGCTTGGCAGGGGTCGACAGCAGCCTTGAGGTGGTGATGAGGACTGATTGTTACCCGGGGACTGTGGAAAACCAGGAAGGGTTTTGAGTGATGGCGTCTTGGCAGTGGATGTGGAACATCCTGGTGGGAGGTGCTTTCAGTCATTCAGCCAAAGCCAAGCATGGTGGCTCACACCTGCAATCCCAGCAACTTGGGAGGCTGACGCAGGAGGATTGCTTGTGGCCAGGAGTTTGAGACCAGCCTGGGGAACATAGTTGAGACCCCCACCTCCAAAAAGAAGAACGTTTTTAAAAATCATTCATTTGAGAGGTGATGGTGGCTTGAATCTTAGCAGCGTTAGTGACATGGAAAGAGGTGGACCAACCCAAGAAGTGTTTAGGGAGTGGGGAAAGCGGCAGGGGTGGGGCTCGTCTGGAAGAACCTGAGTGCCTCGCAAGGGGCAGCACTGGGGCAGCTCGTAGGTAACACAGTTCTCCTTTCTCACAGTCTTTGCTTCCTCCCCGCAGCTTCTCGCTGAATTCCGAGGGGGCTGAGAGGATGGCCACCACCGGGACCCCAACGGCCGACCGAGGCGACGCAGCCGCCACAGATGACCCGGCCGCCCGCTTCCAGGTGCAGAAGCACTCGTGGGACGGGCTCCGGAGCATCATCCACGGCAGCCGCAAGTACTCGGGCCTCATTGTCAACAAGGCGCCCCACGACTTCCAGTTTGTGCAGAAGACGGATGAGTCTGGGCCCCACTCCCACCGCCTCTACTACCTGGGTAAGGTGGGCCCTGCAGGCTGCCTGGGCGGGGACAGCATCTGGGACTGTGGTTCGTTGGTCATCTCTGTTCCCAGAGGTCCACAGGAGTCGGAAGATCTGCTCGGATGGCTGGGCCCTGGGCATGCTGTCCGAGGCTCAGCCACAGACGGCTCTGACTACAGGGAAGGGCCGCCGCGGGGTGGGTGGGGAGTCCCCCGGAGGGTCAGCCGTGCGGGGAGCCATGCACAGGGCAGCCCCGCTCCTCCGTGTGGCCAGGGTGCCGTGGCTCAAGCCTGCCCTGTGGCTCCCAGCCCGGAGATGGTTTCCAGTGCTAGTCAGCCGGGTCCACCCCCTGAGTCACTTCCCAGCCACCTGGTCCGGGCTGGGTGGGGCTCGTGACAAACAGGATTGGACTGAACCATTCCCAGAGGGAGTAGGGAGTAACTCCAGGAGGAGCTCGCCGTGGAGGCGCGTCAAGAAGGATCTTGAGGTTCCAGGAAAGCCGCCCGGATGGTGGAAACTGGTTTGCTGCCGGTGACAGCACAGGGGCAGCTTGCCACGTGCTTGCAGCCCCTGCTGCAGGCCCTGGATCAACACTTCCTCCTCTGGGCGTGTGCCTGCACGCAGCTCCTCCCGCAGCGTCTCCAGTGCCTCATGGGACTGGGCTCCTCTGCACCACGAGTGCCTTCAGGGCACGGGTTAGGCTGCATGTCCTCCAGCAGCTTCTGCAGCCACTGTGGGCCTGGCTCCCGTGAGGTGGGCAGCGGATATTCGGATGGTGCCCACTGCACCCAGAGGCCTTAAGAGCGGGGAGGAAGGACACCTTGGAGAGATCAGCCAGGCCTTTGTCTTTGAAAGCAGCGTGACACATGGCCGGGGACCAAAGGCAGCGTCTCTCCCGCTTGGCACCGTGGACACTGGGGCCAGATCGTTCTCTGGGGTGGGGCCGTCCAGCCACTGCAGGGTCCTGAGCAGTGTTCCTGGCTTCCACCCACTCCATGCCAGGAGCAGCCACATCCCAGTGGTGACAACCACAGATGTCCTCAGATATCGCCAAGTGTTCCTTGGGGGTGGGGTAGCGCTGGGATCCTTGTCCAGGCCGCTGCACTCATCCATGGGACTCATGGTGGTGCCCTCAGCCCCTGAGCCCAGGCCCACGTGTACTGCAGCCCCTAGCCAGCATTGGAAGCAGTGAACGGCCGTCATCCTCTGCCTGAGGCTGACCACGTGCTAACGACAGTGACTGAGGTGGACACCAGGTGGCTGTCTTCTTCCCGCCATCAGCACAGTCCCTCTCCACAGACAGACTTGTGTGGGAATCAGATGGTGGTTTGGCAAACAAAGAATTTAAAAGGAAGAATCATCCAGAACGGGGTCGGCAGGTGACAGCCGTCTTCAGAAGTCAGGTTTTCCTGGTCCCCGTTACTTTTCTGACATCTTTGACTGTTCTCAAGCTATAGCAGGAGAGTCACGGAAACAGAGGTCATATGGCCCACGTGGCTGAAAACATTTACTGTCTTCCTTTTATTTTTTATTTTTTTTTTTAGAGATGAGGTCTCACTCCATTGCCCAGGCTGGAGTGCAGTGGTGTGATCACAGCTCACTGCAGCCTGGAAATCCCTGGCTCAGGTGATCCTCCCCACCTCAGCCCTCCAGGTAGCTGGGACTATAGGCACGTGCCACCATACCCAGACAATTTTTTGTATTTTTTGTAGAGATGAGGTTTTGCCGTGTTGCCCAGGCTGGTCTTGAATCCCTAGGCTCAAGCAATCTTCCTGCCTCAGCCTCCCAAAATGCTGGGGTTTCAGACATGAGCCACTGCACCCGGGCTGTCTGGGCCTTTAAGAATGCTGGCCAACTCTAGTCTGGGAGAAATTGGACTGAAATGGCTTGAGTTGCAATTACCTGAGAGAGCTTGGCTGTTACAACTGCAAGTGTACAGACCACGGCTGCCATGGGCCGTTGCCTCTTTTTTATCCTGTGGCGTCCACAGTCTCGGGCCACCTGCTCCCGTTGGGGTTGCTGTCCTGGTCAGGGTGTTTGGAGGAGTTTTCTGTGGCTGCCATTGTGAAAATGATTCACACTTCTAGAGGGCAGAAATCCAAGATCAAGGTATCATCAGGGCCACGCTCCCTCTGGAGGCTCCAGAGGAGAACCAGTCCTGGCCTCTTGCAGCTTCTGGTGGCGGCCGGCATCCCTTGGCTTGTGGCCACAACGTTGGAACCTCTGGCTTGATGGTCACACAGCCTCCTCCTCCTCCTCTCCTTCTCTTCTGTCTGAAATTCCCCTCTGCCTCTTTTTTTTTTTTTTTTTTGAGACAGAGTCCCTCTCTGTTACCCAGGCTGGAGTGCAATGGCGCGATCTCGGCTCACTGCAACTTCCACCTCCTGGGTTCAAGTGATTCTCCTGCCTCAGCCTCCCGAGTAGCTGGGATTACAGGTGCCTGCCACCATACCCAGCTAATTTTTGTATTTTTAGTAGAAGCAGGGTTTCTCCATGTTGGTCAGGCTGGTCTCAAACCCCTGACCTCAGGTGATCCGCCTGCCTCAGCCTCCCAAAGTGCTGAGATTACAGGTGTAAGCCACTGTGCCTGTCCTGCCTCCCTCTGATAAGGACTCATGATGCCATCTGGCTCACTTGGGTCATCCAGGATCATCTCCTCAGCTCAAGAGCCTTCACTTAATCCCAGCTACACAGGCCTGTCTCTCTGTGTAACGTAGCCTCCACACCCGAGCCCCAGGATATGGGCACCTCTCTGTCAGGGCCATCATTCAAATCTCCGCGGAGCTGCTAAAAGGGACAGAAACCCTCCAAGCTCATCTGAGCCATGAAGTACCCCTGGAGTAAAGGTAGAGGGGCATCTCATGGAACCCAAGAGCAGAAAGCCCAGTGGACCTCAGGAAGCAGCGCCTGAGAACCAGAGCCTTCTAGAAGCCAGGCATCTGTCCGTGTGTGTGTGTCTCCATGGGTCCGCCCCACCTCGCTGCCCACCTGTCCTCTGCAACCCCTCCATGGCCCCCAGGATTCCATGCCTCAGGTTCTAGCCACCAGCAGAAACGGAGGAACTTTCTCCAAATTTCCGGGACAAAGATTCAGATTGACTCCACATAGATGAGATCGTCGGGTCGCCTGTGGCTCGTGTGTGTCTGGGGCTGGGACGAGCAGGTCCTCACAGTACACGGGAGGTGCTGAGGGCCCACCCCAGTGGGCATGAACTTGGCAGAAACCCCAGAACGTACCTAGAGCAGCTCAAAAACCAGACCGCCCCTTTGAGGGTGAAATTCACCCTTGAACGACTCCAGTCTGTCACTTCACACTGTCAGGGGCAGCACTGAGCTCACGTCACATCCAAGTTCTCGGGGCAGGCCTCCCCACAGACCCTGAGTAATAATAACACTTCTTAGCACTAGCCCAGCATCCAGACTCCAAGGCCAGGCCTGGCCTGCTGCTCGAAGCATGGGACCTGTCCCCTCTGCTCCCTCTGGGGACCCTTGTCCTCAGCAGGCACCAGGTTTGCTGTGGGCGTGTGGAGCTAATCACTGGGCCCCTCCAGAAGGGCTCTTTCAGATCCACATGATAAAGCTCCCAGCGTCAGGCTGGCAGGAGCAGCGGGGAACGTGCGGTTCTTGCTGCTGGGAAGATGGGCTGGGGCCGGCTCAGGTTCCAGGCCTCAGACTGCAGCATTGGGAAACGCTCCCGACCCCGCTCCTGCCCCACCCGGATCGGCTTCTTCCCACTGCAAACGGTGACTTCTGTGGCTGGAGGAGGCCACAGGGTTCCAGACAGTTCTGGAACTCCCTCAGAAGGGAAAGCAAGAATTCCTGTTTCCCAGGCTGAGATCCAGGGAAGAGCCCTAGCCCTGTGTGGATCACGATCCCCCGCCAGGCCAGCCACTTGAGGCCACAGCGTGCAGTGACGGGAAACGGTGTTTGCGCAGGCCTGGGTCACCGGGACGTGGGTGGGTGACAGGTCAGCATCAGGTGTGTTTGCAGGGGCAGAGCTGGTGAGGGAGGTCCGAGGAGGGATGGGGCAGCAGAAATCCACAGCTCTTGGCGGTCACGTCTAGCCCTTGCCTCAAAGGCCAGTTGTCACCATCATGGTGCCAGCAGCAGCTCGCCCGAGGAATGTGCTGGCAGGAGCCATTTGGTGATCATTGATTAATCAGCCTGGAAGGAGGTGGCCCTGGCGTCCTTGGCAAGTCTGTGGCTTTGATTTCCTGTTTGGAAAGCTCCAGCTCTCCCGGAGAGTCCCTGTGGAGCAGCTACCCAGGCCCTCCCATCCCTCCCACCCCTCCTGTTGGCCCAGGGTGCTTTTTAAAAATTGAGATGTAATTCACATTGCACAGTTTCACTTTTGAAGGTGTGAAACTCAGTGGCTTTTAGTCGCGCATTCACAGAGTTGTGCAGCCATAACCATTGTCTACTTCTAGAACATTCCCTCGCCCCAAAAAACAACCCCATCAACCATCACTCCCCAGCCCCGGGCAACCACGAACCCACTTCCTGTCTCTGTGGATTGGCTTGTTCTGGACATTTCACATGAACGAAATCACACATCACTTGACCCTCATCCCCATGGGCGGCCGGATGGGCAAGGTCCCAGCAGCTTCAAGGGCTCTTAGAGATTGAGTCGTGTTTCCAGCACTTACGTTCTTTTGCTCACCCCTCAGTCTCTGCACGATTTTTCTCCTTCCCACACACATCTCACTGAACTTTGCATTTTTCATAAATACACTTTAAAAGGAACCCTGTTAATCTAATCTTTTTCTTTAAGTACATCCTTCTGTCACTACTGTACTTCACAAGTATGCTTCCTCATGCATGGGAAACCTGTGTTCCTTGCCACAACTAGAAGTTGCTGTTTCTTTCTTTTTTTTTCTTTTTGCGAAGGAGTCTCGCTGTTTTACCCAGGCTGGAGTGCAGTGGCGCGATCTCGGCTCACAGCAGGCTCCGCCCCCCGGGGTTCACGCCATTCTCCTGCCTCAGCCTCCTGTGTAGCTGGGACTACAGGCACCCGCCACCTCGCCCGGCTAATGTTTTGTATTTTTAGAGACGGGGTTTCACCGTACACGAGGATGGACTTGACCTGACCCGCGATCCGCTTCACGCCGCCTCCCCAAGTGCTGAGATTACAGGCGTGGAGCCACCGCGCCTGGCCAGTTGTTTTTAACTGGCCGGGCGCGGTGGCTCACGCCTGTAATCTCAGCACTTGGGGTGGCCGAGGCGGGCGGATCACGAGGTCAGGATTTCAAGACCAGTCTGGCTAACAGTGAAACCCATCTCTACTAAAACTACAAAAAATTAGCTGGGTGTGGTGGTGCGTGCCTGAAATCCCAGCTACTCGGGAAGCTGAGGCAAGAGAGTCACATGAACCCAGGAGGTGGAAGTTGCAGCGAGCCAAAATTGCGCCATTGCACTCCAGCCTGGGCGACAGTGCGAGACTCTCTCTCAAGAAAACAAACTTTTAGGTTCAAGGGCACATGTGCCAGTTTGTTCTTTGGGTAAACTTGTGTCACGGGGGTTTGTTGTATAAATTATTTCATCACCCAGGCTAGTACCCAATAGTTATTTTGTCTGCTGCTCCCCCTCCACCCTCCACCCTCCAGTAGGCCCCAGTGTCTGTTCTGCTCTGTGTCCATGTGTTCTCATCATTTAACTCCCACTTATAAAGTGAGAACATGTGGTATTTGGTTTTCTGTTCCTGCATTAGTTTTCTAAGGATAGTGGTCTCCTCCTCCATCTATGTCCCTGCAAAGGACATGATCTCATTCTTTTTTATGGCTGCAGAGTACTCCGTGGTGTATACGTACTACATTTCCTTTATCCAGTCTACCATTGATGGATTTAGGCTGATTCCACATCTTTGCTGTTGTGAATAGTGAGAAGATTCTGTTTCATCCCACTGAACCCACAGCTGCAGTTACCCCAAAAGCAGCAGCAGAGGAGTTCCCTCAGGGGAGTGCCCTGAATCGTCCCCAGATGGGGTTGGTTGGGATTCCAAAGAAAGGAACCCTAAATGCCAGGGGGATGAGTCCAGAGCATTTCCCAGGGGGCCTTCGGTGCAAGGTGGGCTTCAGTGTCCTTGCGATGGGCAGCAGAGAAAAGGCGCGTTCTACAGCCAGGTGTGTCCTCGGCAAGGGGGTCAGGGTATGGAGTTTATGTGAGGGTTTAAGGATTTTGGCTCAGGGCCGGGGCTGGCTTTCGGTATTTATCAGTGCCTGGGAATGTTCTAGGCTCTGGTTCAAGCCTGTAGGGAAAAACCTGCAGCTGGCTGAGCCACAGAGGTCAGGGCACTCTGTGATTTTCAGTCAGGACACAGAAAGCAAGCAGGAGGAACTGGAGGACCCTGTGGCTGCCTATAACAAGAAATAAAAATGGCACAGATATTACTAATTAAGCACTAATCCCAGAGGTGGTGAGCTTGTGGCCTTCCTGTTCTCCTCTTAAAAGCAACCGAGGGCCGGGTGTGGTGGCTCATGCCTGTTATCCCAGCACTTTGGGAGGCCGAGGTGGGCGGATCACCTGAGGTTAGGAGTTCGAGACCAGCCTGGCCAACATGGTGAAACCCCATCTCTACTAAAAATACAAAAATTAGCCTGGCGTGGTGACAGGCGCCTATAATCCCAGCTACTCTGGAGGCTGAGGCAGGAGAATTGCTTTAACCTGGGAGGCAGAGGCTGCAGTGAGCCGAGATCATGCCACTGCACTCCAGTCTGGGCAACAGAGCAAGACTGTGTCTCAAAAAAAAAAAAAAAAAAAAACAAGCAAGTATGAGGAGGTCCTGAAAAGAGGACAGAACAGCACCAATCCGAGGCTTCCTCCTGGAGAAACTCAAGAGTTGAAAGTAGAGCAAGAAGGGGCCAGGGCTCCGGGCTGTCTGTGACTTGTCGTTAGTCATGTCACGTTTGTGGGCTACTGGACAGCTTTATGCTTGGAGGAGCCCTGTCCCGGTTTTTCAGTGTGTTGCATGGAGAGCGGAAACCGAGGCTTCCCAGGGATTACCGTTCTGCTTCTGCCATTCCCTTTTCTAATGACAATTGTACTGTCAGCAAATCTAAGACATGACCATTTGGAAAATATACAATTATTTTATTTGCCACTAAGAACCTGATTGTGCCTTCCACAATAAGACCCATCCCAAGCCCGGAGACACACGTATGTGGAAAACCGCAGCTTACTGATGGAATACGCCGATTTCACAGAGGGTCACACACGTTGTGCCAAGAGCTTTACGTTTCTTACCTCATGTAATCCACCCAAAACCCTCACTTGGCAGCTCTCACTACTGTCATTTTCTACAGAAGCTTTGATTAAATCAGTGGTTTGAGGTCGGGGTGATTCTGCCCTTACAAGGAATACTGGGCGATGCCTGGGGATATGTGTGGTTGTCACGACTGTGGGGTTCCCCTGGCATGGAATGGGCGGAGGATAGGGATGCTGCTCAGAGCCTCGCAGTGCCCAGGATAGCCCCACCCCGGAGGATGGTCCAGGCCCGAATGTGATTAGGGGCGAGGTTGGGAAATACTGGACCAGGTGCATGCTTCCCCATTCCCTTTTTTTGAGGCAAAATCTTGCTCTGTCACCCAGGCTGGACTGTAGTGGCGCAATCTTGGCTCACTGCAACCTCTGCCTCCTGGGTTCAAGTGATTCTCCTGCCTCAGCCTGACGAGTAGCTGGGATTACAGGCTAATTTTTGTGTTTTTAGTAGAGATGGGGTTTCACCATGTTGGTCAGGCTGGTCTCGAACTCCTGACCTCAAGTCATCTGCTTGCCTCGGCCTCCCAAAGTGCTGGGATGACTGGCGTGAGCCATGTGGCCTGGCCCTTATTCCTTTTTGATGGTTTTGCCCTCCCTCTAATCCTATATTAAATTCTTGTCCTCTGCAAAAGCCTTGATAAAGAAGGGGCTTGGAGAGCCGAACCCAACCTGTTGAGAGTTGGATGTTTGTTCCTGACTGCCCTTCTTGTTCTCTTGTGTGCGATTTCTTTTTCTTTCTTTTTTCTTTTATTTTATTCTTTTTTTTTTGAGATGGGGCCTTGCTGTGTTGCCCAGGCTGGTCTCAAACTCCTGGGCTCAGGCAGCCCTCTTGCCTCAGCCTCCCAAAGTGCTGGGATTACAAATGAGAGCCACTGCACCCAGCCTCTTGTATGCTGTTTCTTCGGTAATTCAGGCCATGAGATTCAGCAGAAATATCTCAGGTGGAAGGCCCTACTGCCTACTTATGCAAACCCAGGATCCATAGCTTTCCGGGGAGGGCTGTCCCGCCGGTGGCCTGGCAGAATGTTCTAGAAGCAGAGGGAACCAGCTGGGTCCAGCTACAGGGAGCCAGCATCGTGGCTGAGGGCGTCTCCCCATCCTGAGCCAGGGTACCCGTTCTGGGTGTTTCCTTTCTCCCTTTAGGAATGCCATATGGCAGCCGAGAGAACTCCCTCCTCTACTCTGAGATTCCCAAGAAGGTCCGGAAGGAGGCTCTGCTGCTCCTGTCCTGGAAGCAGATGCTGGATCATTTCCAGGTGAGCTGTGCTATTGGGCGTGGGCCCTACCGTGGGCGAGGAGGTGGCAAAGGCCAGCCCCACAGGCCATACACGCCTTCGGTCACCTCTCCGCCCCTCCGGCTGTGAGTTCCCGCAAACCCTCCGTCCTGTGGACTCTGGCGGGTGAGCCTTCCCTCCTCCCCCTGACCACCTGTACTCAAGCGACAGAGAAACTCTTACCAAAAGCATCTCTTCCTTTTAACGGCATCACCAAAGATTGGGAATTAACTTGGCTTGAGGCCCTTTTAGAGAGGCTGGTTAATCATTAATCTCATCCAGTGTTGGCTCTCTGGGGATGGTGGAGGGAGGAAAAATGCCTTTTGCATTGATTGGCGTGTTTTTGTGTTTGATGATTGGTAGGCCAAGCAAGAGGATTGCTTGAGCCCAAGAATTTGAGACCAGACTGGGGAACACAGCAAGAGCCTGTCTCTACAAAAAATAAAATTAGCTAGGCCTGGTGGCACTCGCCTTGTAGTTCCAGCTAATTGGTAGGCTGAGATGGGAGGATCTCTTGAACCCAGGAGGGCAAGGCTACAGTGAGCCGTGATCTCACCATTGCACTCCAGCCTGGGAGACAGCGAATCCCAGTCTCTAAAATAGTAACAATGTAACAATAAAAATAACATAACATTATAACATAGTAACAACGTAAACATAACAATGTAATGATAATGATATCTAACAGTGTGGCTGAGATCGTGACACTCCCACTTTCTCCACCACTGGTTCACTGGCCCTCACTTTGGCCTGTCTGAGTCCCCAAGCCAGTGTCCTCGTATTTACACTGCTTTCCACAGAGTGTAGGGGTAATTTTGCTTTTGATTCTGCTTTTTTTTTTTTTTTTTTTTGAGAGAAAGTCTGGCTCTGTCACTCAGGCTGTAGTGCAGTGGCACAATCTCGGCTCACTGCCAACCTCTGCCTCCCGGTTCAAGCAATTCTTCTGCCTCAGCGTCCCGAGTAGCTGGGACTACAGGCACGCGCCACCACACCTGGCTAATTTTTGTATTTTTAGTAGATACGGGGTTTCACCATATTGGCCAGGCTGGTCTCGAACTCCTGACCTCGTGATCTGCCCACCTCAGCCTCCCAAAGTGCTGGGATTAAGAAATTGAAAGCTCTTGATGGGAAGGGATTGTGAACAGGGTAGGAGGGTGGGGAGTCTGTAAGAATGGCACTAGGGACCCAAAGAGAGCACTTTGGTGGTGTGGGACAGGGGACAGCCCCTCCCAGGGGCCCCCATCTGCTATGGAGAGGGTCTGTGGGGAGGGAGCTCAGGAAGTGAGGAGGCTTCCGGCCCCAGAGTCTCCCCCGCCACCTCCTAGGATACTCAGCCAGTCCTGCAGGGCCAGGTTCGCTGGCAATCTTTGGCCATCCACTGTGTCAGGGGCTTCGGCAGCCAATTCTGCCCAGTACAGGAAGTTCTCTCTGGCGAGGCCCGAAGTCAGATTCCCTGGGAATGCCCCAGCCCGAGGATCTCTGCCCTGGCCAGCGGGGGATCCTCTTTGCCCACTGACGCTGCCCCCGTCCCCTGTATGTTTCCAGGCCACGCCCCACCATGGGGTCTACTCTCGGGAGGAGGAGCTGCTGAGGGAGCGGAAGCGCCTGGGGGTCTTCGGCATCACCTCCTATGACTTCCACAGCGAGAGCGGCCTCTTCCTCTTCCAGGCCAGCAACAGCCTCTTCCACTGCCGCGACGGCGGCAAGAACGGCTTCATGGTGAGCCCCGGCCCTGGCTGCATGCGGGGGTGGCGTGGCAGGCCCCTCCCCCTGAGCTGGGCATCTCTGTCCTCAGGTGTCCCCTATGAAACCGCTGGAAATCAAGACCCAGTGCTCAGGGCCCCGGATGGACCCCAAAATCTGCCCTGCCGACCCTGCCTTCTTCTCCTTCATCAATAACAGCGACCTGTGGGTGGCCAACATCGAGACAGGCGAGGAGCGGCGGCTGACGTTCTGCCACCAAGGTGGGGCCAGCCCCTCCTGTGCACAGCCACCATAGCCACCTGGCCAGCTTCCAGAAAGGCCCCATTGCCCCCACAGCCAGGGTCTTCTTGCACACACCCCTCACAAGCCACCCTCCCGTGCAGACCTTCTGTGGCCTGCCATGTCTCCTGGGAGGTCCTGGCGTCCCTGCCGCTCTGTAGTTTTCTTTTTTTTTCTTTTTTTTTTTTTTTTTGAGAGAGTCTCATCCAGGTGGGCGTGCAGTTGCCCAGGCGGGAGTGCAGGCGGGAGTACCCAGGTGGACTGCAGTGGTATGATCTCGGCTCACTGCAACTTCCGCCTCTTGGGATCAAGTGATTCTCCTGCCTCATCCTCCTGAGTAGCTGGGATTACAGGTGCCTGCCACCACGCCTGGCTAATTTTTTTTGTGTGTGTGTTTTTAGTTGTGACGAGGTTTCCCCATGTTGGCCAGGCTGCTCTTGAGCTCCTGACCTCAAATGATCCACCTGCCTCGGCCTCCCAAGGTCCTGGGATTACAGGCATGAGCTACCGCACCCGGCCGCTCTGTGGTTTTCTGCTGCAGGCATCAGCCCAGCCACGGTGCTCTGGACCCTCTTCCAGGAGCCCCTGGGCATTTCTGCCCCTGCACACCTTCCCCTCCACTCTGCCTGTCCAGCCCCATCAAGTCAAGGCCACATCTCACCTGCTTCCTGCGTGTTCTCTCCACTCCCCTGCTCATCAGAAGTGACCCCGTCCTTCCTTGTCTTGGTTTCAAGTCACTGATCGCCGCCTCTCTGTCCCATAAGCCCTGGCCCCACTTTCCAAACCTGGCCACTCGGCGATGTCCAGAGACGTTTTTAGATGGCACACTTGGGCGGGGTGCTCCTGGCGTGCCATGGGGTGAGTGGAGGCCAGGGACACTGCTCAGCACCCTGCTGTGCCCTGGACCGCCCCACCCCAGAGACCAAGAGGGCCCCAGTGTCCACAGTGTGGGCTGGAGCAGCCCTGCTTGAAAGCAGTCAGCTCCAAGCTCTGCCTCCCTCTCCATCCCTCTCCCTCCCTCCCTCCTTCCCTCCCTCTCCTTCCCTCCTTCTCTTTCCCTCTCTCTCATGCTCTCTTTGAGCCCCTGGCTGTCCCCAGTGTTAGCAGCCTGCTCACCCCTTGTTGATGCTCTCCGTCCCTCCCCCTAGGTTTATCCAATGTCCTGGATGACCCCAAGTCTGCGGGCGTGGCCACCTTCGTCATACAGGAAGAGTTCGACCGCTTCACTGGGTACTGGTGGTGCCCCACAGCCTCCTGGGAAGGTAGGTCCCTTCCATTTTTCAACATGCTCCGGGGCGTGCTTTTCCTCCTGGAATCACAGGCTGTGTCCTTCCTGCCCCTTACTCCTTTCACCTCAAACCACCTCCACGGTCTGTCAATACCAACACCTAGAGAGTTCCTTAACGACTGTAGACATTGCTGTTGCCCTAAGAGGGGACACAGTTCAGCCCGTTACACCCCACGTGGCCACTTCCCTTGCCAGTTCATGCTGGGAATAGCCCTGCTCTGCTTCCCACTGCACAGGGGAGGAAACCAAGGCCCAGAGAGTTGGGACTGGCATAAGGTCTAGCGAATGGCAGAGCCGGGGTTCTGGTTTCAGAGCCCACGGTGCCCATCTTCAGGCCCCGGTGCTGCAGATGGGGGTGGGCTGATGGCAGGGACTCTGCCTCTGGCATCCTCAGCAGTTTGCCCGCCACCCCACTCAAGGTTCAGAGGGCCTCAAGACGCTGCGAATCCTATATGAGGAAGTTGATGAGTCCGAGGTGGAGGTCATTCACGTCCCTTCTCCTGCGCTAGAAGAAAGGAAGACGGACTCGTATCGGTACCCCAGGACAGGTGAGTGCCCGGTACATGTGAGGGGCCGGCCCCTGGGGCATGGCTGGTGAGGTGCACTGTCCCCCAGGCCCTCTGAGCTGCATGTGTGTGCTCTGGGCATCTGTGGGGGTGTAGAAGGAAGGCTTCTGCCCTGCAGGGGCCACCCCTTTCTCCTGGCTTACCTTGGCCTCCTGATCATATTGCTCAGAGGTTGGCAAGCCGTCTCTGGAAGGGGCGAGGGCACAGGTATCTCAGGCTTCCAGGGCCAGGCGAAGGCAGGCTCTCTTGCAACTGCCCCACCCTGCTGCTGGAGCACAAAAGCAGCACGTGCAGGAATGGGCGTAGCCGTGTGCCAAGGAAACTTGACCGAAGTTTGGATTACAAATAATTCACCTTGAGATACATATGATTTTCATATTAGCGAAAATGTCGCTCTTGTTTTGTTTGTTTGTTTTCTTAACCGTCTCAGAATGAAAGAAGGATTTTCAGCCATACAAAAACAGAAGGCAGGCTGGATTTGGCCCTCACACTGTAGTGGTGTTTGTTTGTTTGTTTTTAAGAAAAGGTTTCACCTTGTGGCTCAGGCAGGAGTACAGTGGTGCAATCACAGCTCACTGCAGCCTCCAATTCCTAGGCTCAAGTGGTCCTCCCACCTCTGCCTCCCAGGTAGCTGGGACTACAGGTGTGTGCCACCATGCCCAGCTCATATTTAAATTTTCCGTAGAGACAGAGTCTTGCTTTGTTGCCCAGGCTGGTTTCGAACTCATGCTCAAGTGGTCCTCTCGCCTCGGCCTCCCAAAATGCTGAGATTACAGACGTGAGCCACACGCCCAGCCACTCCCAATTCTTAAACATCTTTCCAATTATTTAAAAATATCTCTGGAGCCAAACAACACACGTGCAACCCAGATTCCGAGTTCAGGCCTTAGGTTTGCAACCCCCATGGGACCATATAAGAGCATCGTTATTGCCCGTACTCCGCGAGTGCCTGCTGTGTGCCGTGCTAGATGGAAGCTTCCTGTGGGGTCTTTCCAAGTCCCACTGCAAATGAGCTAAGTCAGTCTTTTCCCCCTCATTTAACAGATGAGAAAACAGGCTCAGAGATGTCACCTGCCCTGGAGGCCAGAGCCACGAGGGCTGGAGTTGAGTTTCTTGTAGGTCTAGCCAAAAAAATAAGCATTCTCCGCTCTGCTGTGGTCCACGTCCTCTTTTGGAGCCTGAACTAAGTCCCACTCTTTGGAAGCCTCTTGGGTCCCTTATTCTGTCGCCACTGGCCTCCCAAGGGCGCAGGTCTGGCTGTCACACAGGCTCCCTGGTTTTGCATGGGACACACCCCACTTGTCACGTTGTCGGTTTCACTGTGATGCCTTGGGCTTCACCATCTGCTGTGGAGCTCTCCCAAGGCAGGGATGGCGTCTTCCTGGTGTCTGTGGCCCCCACAAGCCCCATCTGTCAGCACAGGGTGCGGCCCGTGTTCTTAAATGAGAAAGCTAGACGCCACGTCACTGTCGGGATTGCAATCCAGGCCCAAAGTCAGAAGGTCCCCGCCTGAGGGGTGTCATGCCTGTTCCAGCAGGACGATGTGCCTGCAGACAGACCGTGGGACACCTGGCTTCTCCTGCCTCCCCCACTCCAATTGTACACCTCTCTGTGGATGTCACCCCACAGCCCAGGCCCCCCGCGCCGGCTCTTGGCACACACAGGTGATGCCTGCCTGGTGTTCACCTCACTTCGGTTTTTGCAGGCAGCAAGAATCCCAAGATCGCCTTGAAACTGGCCGAGTTCCAGACTGACAGCCAGGGCAAGGTAAGGGGGCCTGCTGCATACTAGATAATCTTCTAGATGATGCGGGGAAGGGCTGGGTAGGCAGCTGGGTGGATGGGCAGGTCACTCACCTCCCTTGCGGGGGCACTCCACAAGCCCCAGCCCTGCCGCCCGGTCCGCCTAGCCATGGGCCTTCCCTGGATGTCTCTGGGCCTGCGCCTAGAATGCGGCGTGGTGAGCTGGCCCCCCTGCCTCACAGAGTGGGTCCTGAGACTCGAGGCCACGCCCGCGGTAAGGAGCAAGCACCGGGCAGGGGTCCTAGGAGGACAGGCGCGGCAGGTGCTCCCAGGCTACCCCAGGAGTGGGTGATGTGTGGATCTAAAGCTGCCCTCTCTCCAAGTTTCTAGAACAGAGAACTCCGTGGGGCAGATGGCTGGGGGACCCCAACTTCAGATGGGGTGTTTCCTCCAGCATTTTGGGCAGATCCTCAGGGGTCAGTTCACTGGACCCGTCAGCTACTGTGGGGAGGAGAGTGTTCTGGATCCCATCCTCCCGACCTCGTCAGATCTAGTACACAGGGTCATCATCACCTGGGGCTCATCTCAAAGGACCCCACAGCCTGGAGGCGCCATCAGGCAGCAAAAGGCATCATCACCCTGCAGCAAGGCGATCACCAGCAGACCATACCTGTGACTGCATCTCCCTCCGCCCCCGCCTCCCCAGCCGCCCCCTGCAGCCCAGCATATCCCTCCCTTCTCTCACATCCCTACCCTCCCTGGGGACCCCCAATAACCCCACATTGATCAGTTCTCTCGGAAGTTGCAAATCCCATAAGACCTAGAAGGGTGTCAGGAAGTTAAGTAACATCACATTGGAGAACTCGCAGACAGAGCCCTGGGCCAAAGAGGCTGGGGCAGAGGAGAGCAGATGACGATGGGGACATCAGGCGTCCAGAGAAACCCTCCCTTCCCCTGCGCCAGAGGATGGAAGGGCCGGGACAAACCAAAAAGGCCCTTGTGTGCTGTTGCAAAAATGACATAATGTGGTTAGGACCTCTCCAGACCTCTTTTGCATTCTTTTTTTTTGAGATGGAGTCTTGCTCTGTCGCCCAGGCTGGAGTGCAGTGGCGCGATCTCTCCTCACTGCAAGCTCCACCTCCCGGGTTCACGCCATTCTCCTGCCTCAGCCTCCCAAGTAGCTGGGACTACAGGCACCCACCACCATGCCCGGCTAATTTTTTGTATTTTTTAGTAGAGACGGGGTTTCACCGTGTTAGCCAGGATGGTCTCGATCTCCTGACCTCGTGATGCGCCCGCCTCAGCCTCCCAAAGTGTTGGGATTGCAGGTGTGAGCCACTGCATCCGGCTTTCTTTTGCATTCTTGACAGGAGCAGTCTGGCAGATTTTAGGTGATCAGTCTGAGTGGCTTTGCCAGTGATCCACATGAAACCTCCCTTCAGGCTGGGGTTTTGCTTTGCTTGTTTGTTCTTGTTTTTTGAGACAGGGTCTCACTGTCATCTAGGCTGGAGTACACTGGCACAATCATGACCCACTGCAGCCTCAACCTCCTAGGCTCAAGGCAATCCTCTCGCCTCAGCATCTTGAGTAGCTGGGATTACAGGCATGCACCACCACACCTAACTAATTATGGGTTTTGTAGAGATGGGGTCTCACCATGTTCCCCAGGCTGGTCTCGAACTCCTGACCTCAAGTGATCCACCTGCCTCGGCCTCTCAAGGTGCTGGGATTACAGGCATGAGCCACTGCACCCGGCCCCGCCAGGCTGTTTTAGTGGCTTCTTGCACTCTCAGACGTGCAGAGTCCTTAGGTGGGCTTGGGTGATGCCAATCAGACAAGTCGGCTTGGGGATGTGGGACTGGTAACCCACTCAAGTGGTAGAGCTGGAGGCCCTGCTGCCGTTTCTCCCTTCGATCCTCCAGAGATGCTGTGCCAGCCCCATTTAGGCACGAGAAAGCCCCAGGTCCCCTATCTCTCAATACCCTGAAGACGCCGTGCCAGCCCTGTTTAAGTGTGGGGAAGCCCTGGGTCTGGGGACTGTGCTTGCCCAGAGCCACCTGGCTCTAAGGGACAGCCCAGACCAGACCCTTTGGGTCCAGGCACCCGCTGGGGTGCCGCCATTGGCTCGCCCAGCCTACCTGCCCCTGTTGGGTGTAGTCGTTTGTTTGGGCCATGACAAAGGACTACAGACCGGGAGGCTTATGCGGCCGAAATTGACAATGTCCAACACCAAGCTGCTGGCAGGTGGCTCCTTCTCCATGGCTTCTTGGTGGCCGTTGCTTCCTGTATCTCTCCTCAAGACGGCCTCCCTCTATGTCTGTGTCCACGTGTCCCCCTGTAAAGATAGCAGTCATGCTGGATCAAGGCCCACCCTCATCCACACAACCTTGTCTTAGTACATCTCCAGTGGCCCCATTTCCAAAGAAGGTTGTGTTCTGGGGTTCTGGGGGCTGAGACTGCAGCATATGAATTTGGGGGGGACACGATGGGACCCAGCACAGTGGCCTTCTCCTCCGAGCAGCGCCGGGCAGGCCAGGGCATGACCCATACCTGTTTCCCTTCAGATCGTCTCGACCCAGGAGAAGGAGCTGGTGCAGCCCTTCAGCTCGCTGTTCCCGAAGGTGGAGTACATCGCCAGGGCCGGGTGGACCCGGGACGGCAAATAGTGAGTGCCTCCAGCTGGAACCCAAGGAATTCACCTGCAGGGCGCTGGGCCCTGGGCAGCCACTGAAGCTGCCTCCTGGCCTTCTGTGCCATTCCTTCCATCTGCTCACGTCTTCCCGCAGTGCAACCGCCAGGACAGGCCTCAGACCAGTGTCCAAAGGGCCCTCTTGACCTCAGCCAGTCTGAGGATGAAACACTGGACTTATGAGTCCCAGTGTTAGTGCCACTGGGACATGCTGATCCAGTTACCCAGAGTGTGGAGGAGGACCTACAGAGGGGATTTCAGGTGTCCCCAGACCTCAGGCTCAGAAAAACTGAGTCACAAAGTAGAGGTGCTCACCTGTACTCACTCCTCAGCCTCCCACCCATGTCGAGGAGAGAACTCTATCACGTCCCTAAACGGGGGCCCCAAACCCCAGTGGGCAAATTCAGCCTCTGCCTGTTTTTTTTTTTTGTCTGAGACGCAGTCTCGCTCTGTCGCCCAAGCTGGAGTGCAGTGGCATGATCTCAGCTGACTACAACCTCTACCACCCGACTTCAAGCAATTCTCCTGCCTCAACCTCCCAAGTAGCTGGGATTACAGACACCCACCACCATGCCCAGCTAATTTTTGTATTTTTAGTAGAGACGGGGTTTCAGCATCTTGGCCAGGCTGGTCTTGAACTCCTGACCTTGTGATCCACCCGTCTTGGCCTCCCAAAGTGCTGGGATTACAGGCATGAGCCACTGTGCCCAGCTGTCCACCTGTTTTTATACATCCCATGAGCTCAAAATGGCAGTTACACTTTTATTTATTTATTTATTTATTTTTTTGAGATGGAGTCTCACTCTATTGCCCAGGCTGGAGTGCAGTGGCACGACCTCGGTTCACCGCAGCTGTTGCCTCCTAGGTTCAAGCGATTCTTCTGTCTCAGCCTCCCAAATAGCTGTGACTACAGGTGCCCGCCACCACGCCCGGCTAATTTTTGTATTTTTAGTAGAGACAGGGTTTCACCATGTTGACCAGGCTGGTCTCGAATTCCTGGCGTTAGGTGATTGGCCCACCTCTGCCTCGGCCTTTATGCTTTTAAATGATTGGGGGGCAGAAGGGAGGGGATCCACAGAAGATTTTATCACACATGGAAGTGACGTGAAATTCACATTCAGTGTCCATGCATAAAGTTGTGTTGGCACACAGCCACACCTACTCGTTTGCAGACTGTCAGTGGCAGAATTGAGTAACTGTGATAGAAACTATGACCCACCAAGCTGAAAGTATTTTGTATCTGGGCCTGTTTCACAGAAAAACTGCTTCCCTTGCCCTACACACTTGCTGGGCCTCCTTTCCTTTTATATTTTTTGTAAAAATTGGGAGGCAGAGGCAGGTGGATCATGAGATCAGGAGATCAAGACCATCCTGGCTAACACGGTGAAACCCCGTCTCTACTAAAAATACAAAAAATTAGCCGGGCATGGTGGCGGGCGCCTGTAGTCCCAGCCACTCGGGAGGTTGAGGCAGGAGAATGGCATGAACCCGGGAGGGGGAGCTTGCAGTGAGCCGAGATCGCGCCACTGCACTCCAGCCTGGGCGACAGAGCGAGACTCTGTCTCAAAAAAAAAAAAAAAAAAAAAAAAAAAGGGCTCTTGCTCTATGGCCCAGGCTGAAGGGCAGTGGCACAATTATAGCTCACTGCACCCCTGAGCTCCTGGGCTCAAGCATTCCACCCACCTCAGCCTCCTGAGTAGCTAGGATCACAGGCAAGAGCTACCATGCCTGGCTAATATTTTTATGTTTTGTAGCAACAGTGTCTTTTTTTTTTTTTTCTTTTTCGGGAGAACGGGGTCTCGCTATATTGCCCAGGCAGGTCTCGAACTCCTGGGCTCAAGCTATCCTCCCGCCTCTTGCCTCCCTGAGAGCTGGGATTACAGGCGTGAGCCACCGCGCCCGGCCTTTTTTTTGTTTGTTTGTTTGTTTTTGTTTTTGTTTTTGTTTTTGTTTTTGAGACGGAGTCTCGCTCTGTCACCCAGGCTGGAGTGCAGTGGCGCGATCTCGGCTCACTGCAAGCTCCGCCTCCCGGGTTCACGCCATTCTCCTGCCTCAGCCTCTCCTAGTAGCTGGGACTACAGGCGCCCGCCACAACGCCCGGCTAATTTTTTGTATTTTTAGTAGAGACGGGGTTTCACCGTGGTCTCGATCTCCTGACCTCGTGATCCGCCCGCCTCGGCCTCCCAAAGTGCTGGGATTACAACAGTGTCTTACTATTGTCCAGGCTGATGTCAAACTCCTGGCCTCAAGCAGTCCTCCCATCTTGGCCTCCCAGAGTGCTGGGATTCTGGGATTACAGGTGTGAGCCACCATGCCCAGCCTGGGCCTTCTTTCTAACAGACTTCAGGTTCAGTGCTTTGGGAGGCCCATGAGCTTTAGTTAGGATTTCTTTTTTTGTTTTTTTCCTTTGAGACAGAGTCTCACTGTGTGGCCCAGGCAGGGGTGCAGTGGTGCGATCATAGCTCACTGCAGCCCCGAATTCCCAGGCTCAAGCAATCCTCCCACCTCAGCCTCCTGAGTAGAGGGGACTACAGGTACTCACCATCACGCCTGGCCAATTTTTTGTATTTTTTGTAGAGATGAGGGTCTTGCTTTTGCATTCCTATACCTCTAAGTGTGTTCACTTTTCTAATTGCATTTGTTAATGCCTCCAATGGAATGTTAACAATGAATTATATTACGTGCTGCTGCCATATGTATGTTTGCTAGGACTGTGGGTGTGAGTCACCACACCCAGCTAATATTTTAATTTTTTTTTTTTTTTTTTTTTTTGAGACGGTGTCTTGCTCTGTCACCAGGCTGGAGTGCAGTGGTGTGATCTTGGCTCACTGCAACCTCCGACTCCCAGGTTCAAGCAATTCTCCTGCCTCAGCCTCCCGAGTAGCTGGGATTACAGGCACGCACCACCACACCCAGCTAATTTTTTTATTTTTAGTAGAGATGGAGTTTCACCATGTTGGCTGGGACGGTCTCAAACTTGTGACCTTGTGATCCGCCCGTCTCGGCTTCCCAAAGTGCTGGGATTACAGGTGTGAGCCACTACGCCTGGACTTTTTTTTTTTTTTTTTTTTTTTTGTAGAGACAAGGTCTTGCCATGTTGCCCAGGCAGGTCTTCAACTTCTGGGCTCAAGCGATCCCCCCACCTCAGCCTCTTAAAGTGCTGGGATTGCAGGCCTGAGCCCAGGCACCACTCTAGTTAGTATTTTACGTCCCTGTGATGCTTCCCTTTGGTTTGGTTTTCGTTGCTCTCTCTTTGTGTGGAGGTGCTGCTTTTCCATGTAGAATACTGACATCTCCTCTTAAAATAAATTCAAGTTTAAAACTTGTTCATTTAGGTCAGGTGAGGTGGCTCACGTCTGTAAACCCAGCACTTTGGGAGGCTGGGGCTGGCAGATCATCTGAGGTCAGGAGTTCAAGACCAGCCTGGCCAACATGGCGAAACCCCATCTCTACTAAAAATACAAAAATTAGCCAGGCATGGTGGCAGGCGCCTATAATCCCAGCTACTCGGGAGGCTGAGGCAGGAGAATCGCTTGAACCTGGGATATGGAGGTTGCAGTGAGCTGAGATTGCGCTACTACACTTCAGCCTGGACAAGAGTGAAACTCTGTCTCAAAAAATTAAATAAATAAATAAAATAAAGCAAGCTATGAAATAAAGGATAGCAACCGTGGGCCGAGGAGTCAGCGAAGAGGAGAAACTATTAGAGCTTGCCGCTGTGAGACTTAGGCCATTGTTTCCGAAACACTTGGATCATGAAATCCTGTCACCCATCCTGTCCTCCCCTAAGCATGTGCCAGGAAGGAAGCCTGTGTGTGCTGCGGGGTTACTTGGCCAAGTGCAGGTGAAGCCAGCGCAGGAAGCCCAGCCCTGATTCCACACGGGTTTGGACGCTACGTCCCCAGCTTCTCTGCAGGCCACTGAGGCTCCCGGCTTCCCTCCCATCTTCCCCCCCATCTTCCCCCACAGCGCCTGGGCCATGTTCCTGGACCGGCCCCAGCAGTGGCTCCAGCTCGTCCTCCTCCCCCCAGCCCTGTTCATCCCGAGCACAGAGAATGAGGAGCAGCGGCTAGCCTCCGCCAGAGCCGTCCCCAGGAACGTCCAGCCGTATGTGGTGTACGAGGAGGTCACCAACGTCTGGATCAATGTAAGCGGGGCAAGCACTGGCTGTGTGCCCGCCTGGGCCCTGGAGTCACACTGTCCCCACCCCCACGTCCTAGAAGGCTGAGCGCCAATGGCGAGCGGGGTTTGCCCTTGTGTGGAGAAGTGAGCTCAGGCTTTGGCCATCCCTGGCTGGCAGGGAAGAGGGTCTGGGGGGTTGGTGAGTCTGGCAGCCACTGGAGCCTCTCCCCTCATCTATTTTTTTTTTTTTTTTTTAATTAGAGACAGGGTTGCTCTGTTGCCCAGACTAGAGTGCAGTGGTGTGGTCATAGCTCACCGCAGCCTTGACCTCCTGGGCCTAAGTGATCCTCCCACCTCAGCCTCCAGAGTAGCTAGGACTACAAGCCTGCACTGCCATGCCTGGCTAATTTATTTATTTAGTTTTAGAGGTGGGGTCTTATTATGTTGTCCAGGCTGGTCTCTGAAATTCCGTGGCTCAAGCAAGTCTCCTGCCCCAGCCTCCCAAACTACTGGGATTACCGGTGTGAGCCACCATGCCCGGCCACTCACACCTTCTGACGCATCTTCTGTCTCCTTCCTGGACAGGTTCATGACATCTTCTATCCCTTCCCCCAATCAGAGGGAGAGGACGAGCTCTGCTTCCTCCGCGCCAATGAATGCAAGACCGGCTTCTGCCATTTGTACAAAGTCACCGCCGTTTTAAAATCCCGGGGCTATGATTGGAGTGAGCCCTTCAGCCCCGGCGAAGGTGAGCAGAGCCTGATGAGTGCGGTCGACTCATCGCGTTAGTCACGTGTGGTTCAGTATGCTGTTTGTTCATTGATCGGCGCCCCCAACTCAACCAGCATGGCCTGCAGGAGAAGGGACAGAGATCGGCAGGAAGCCAGCCTTCCCCAGTGACTGGTCATGATCTGGCAGGGCTTAGAGCACCCAGCTGTTGGCTTATTCAGGCAGCAGATTTACTGAGCACCTCCCCTGTGCCAGGCCCTTAGCACTACCAGGGGTTGGCCACCTATGGCCCACAGGTCAAATCCGGCCCACCACCTGTGTTCATAAATAAAGTTTTATTGGCACTGGGCCACAGCCACTTGTTTACAGAGACTGTCTGTGGTCGCTTTTGTGCTGCAGCAGCAGAACTGGGTACTCCCAGCAGAAACTGTCGTGCAAGGCCAAGATTTACTGTCTAGCCCTTGTAGAAACATTTGCCAGCTCCTGCTGTTGGTAGTAGTGACAGAATTGTTCATTGTAAATAAAGAAAAAGGAAAATCCCTGCTCTTGGGACCTTCTAGTGGAGGAGGCAGTATTCCAGAAACAGGTGCTGCCTCTGGTGTGATGCGAGTGGTGGAAGGAAATGCAGTCGGGCGAGAGGCTTGAGGGTGAGGGGCCTTCTTTCTACAACGGGAAGGCATGAGGACGTCTCTGGATAGCATGCTGTGGAGGTGAGGGGTCCACACCACGGCTCTGGGCAGAGCCACAGCCCATACAAAGGCCCTGGGGCAGGCAGGACTGTTCCTGGCATGTTGGAGGAATAGGGAGGAATTCGAGACCAGCCAGGGTAACATGGCAAAACCTCATCTCTACTAAAAACACAAAAAATCGGCCGGGCTTGGTGGCTTATGCCTGTAATCCCAGCAGTTTGGGAGGCTGAGGCAGGTGGATCACCTGAGGCCAGGAGTTGGAGACCAGCCTGACCAACATGGTAAAACCCCATCTCTACTAAAAATACAAAATCTAGCTGGGCATGGTGGCAGGCGCCTGTAATCCCAGCTACTCAGGAGGCTGAGGCAGGAGAATCACTTGAACCCAGGAGACGGAGGTTGTAGTGAGCCGAAATCACGCCATTGCACTCCAGCCTGGGCGACAAGAGCAAGACTGAGTCTAAAAAAAAAATAAATAAATAAAAATAAGTCTGGTTTTACAAAGTCCTAATGTGTCCTAAGAGGTCATGGGCCCAGACCTCCCCCCCTTCGACACAGATGTCATGTGGCCTTTGGAGGGTTCTAAAACTGAATCAAGACAACAGGTAACCCACCACACCTGGTTTCTTTTAGACAGGGTCTCACTATGTTGCCCAGGCTGATCTCAAACTCCTGGCCTCAAGCAATCCTCCTACCTCGGCCTCCCAAAGTGCTGGGATTACAGGAGTGAGCCAGGGGCCTCCTGGTTTCTCATGGGAAACACTGGGCCTGCCATCCACATGGCAGGAACAGGCCCCGCAGGCTTCCTCGCCCATGTGGCAGGTTTGACGCGGTGGCCTGAGTTCACAGCCAGGTCTGACGCTGGCGTCTGAGTTCACAGCAAGCCGGGGTTTCAGTGGCTCCATGGCAAGTCTGCTCGGGTGGAATTTGGCCTGGGTGCCTTTGGGCACCTGCATCACCTCCCAGGCCCCTTCACCTCCCTTCTTTCTTTCCTTCCAGATGAATTTAAGTGCCCCGTTAAGGAAGAGATTGCTCTGACGAGCGGTGAATGGGAGGTTTTGGCGAGGCACGGCTCCAAGGTACCAGGGTCTCGTTGCAGCCTTCCCCTGCTCCACACATGTGTGTTTTACACACATACACACACACACACACACAAGCGCATACACACTCACACACACATTCTCACACACACTCATTTTTGCACGCACACATACACTCACACGTGCTTGCACACACGCGCACAGATCTGTGAGGACTCTGCTTTATAGCAGTTTGCAGGCCTCAGCACGGTGTCTACCGTACACACAAGCCAATCATTTCATCACCTCCCTGTCTCATCTTGAACGTTGTGCCATTCACGTGCTTCATCCTTTCACCCTGAAATTAAGGAAAACATTGGAAGCCTTTTAGAAATCCTGAAAGAGGAAGCGTGTCCTTTGCAGGCCGTCCGGGGCCATGTGTCCAGCTGCCTTGTTGGGGGCACGACGCGCCCCCCAGTGGAAGCCTGTGCCCCGCTGTCCCGGGAGACCACTTATCCTGTTTCTTCACGTCTTGGGGTCCCTGGTCACCCCATGCTCCAGCTGCCTCCACTGGCCTCTCAGGCCCTGGGCACAGGGGTGATGCCCTCTCCTTCCTTGGCGCTCTGAGGCCTCCCGGCTCCTTTCCAGGCATCAGCCAAAGCCTGCTCACTCCCGGGCAGCAGCAGTTGTTTCGAGACCATTAGTGTCCCGGCGCAGGTGAAGGAGGGGCCCCGCTGCTCCACGCAGTGCAGGCTGCCCTCCCGCTCCTCCAGGAGACGCCACTTCGGGGCCTACCGGGGCTTCCCACAGGAAGGTAGGGCCCTGCCACTTCTGAACCCAAGCACCTGGGTCGGAGGAATGGCTGACCAGGCTGGGGACTGCTGGGTTCCCCTGAGCCTCTGTTTTGGGCACGGTGCCCTCCCTGGCCTTCCCACCTGGCTCTGGTGGGCCCTCCCAGTTCAAGCCGGGAAAGAGCCATCTGGGGTGGAGTGCAGGCCCCAGGTCCCACCTGAGGACGCGCAGTTCTTAGCTCGACCAGGGGCTGCTCCCAGCCCATGGGGCCAGATAAGCGCATCTCTCAGGGATGGTTCATCTCCAGCCCTAAAGCCAGACTTGGGCGAGAACAGCGTGTGTCCCCAGTCCGAGGAACATGGGGCCTACTCCTGTGGGGCGTGGAGAGGGGCGTGGGCCCACGGGCATCTGGGATGCATCACGAGGACCCCCTGTCCCCTGCAGATCTGGGTCAACGAGGAGACCAAGCTGGTGTACTTCCAGGGTACCAAGGACACGCCGCTGGAGCACCACCTCTACGTGGTCAGCTATGAGGCAGCCGGTGAGATCGTACGTCTCACCACGCCTGGCTTCTCCCACAGCTGCTCCATGAGCCAGGTGGGACTGCCCAGCCTCACGGCACCGCCCTGTGCCCGTCCAGCAGCTCCCAGCCAGAGCAGTCCCTGATGGCCGGGCACAGCACTCAGGGTCATTCTCATGATCTCACATTCTCATAGCTGCCTTGGGGCAGGTGGTGCCCACCCCTGCCTCCTGGGTAAGGCAGGGAAGAGAGTGAATTGCCCACCACCACTCCCAGGGTAGTAAGTGGTGGAGCCCCACAGTGCCTGTCTGCTGAGCCTGGGCTCTGCCGCTCTGTGTGCAGTGGGATATGGCCCTTAGCCTCTCAGAACATTCTAGAATGTCAGGCGGTGGCCATGCAGAGGGCCACCCCTAGTCCAGGGCATGAGTCGGCTGCAGTTTGCCAGCTGTGGAAGCAGCAAGTGTGCAGGCCTGTGCTGTGGCAGAGCCCTTGGCAGATCCAGGGTGTCGGTGACTGTCCACGGGCCCCTGGCTGGAGGACGGACTTGTCCCGCCCTCAGTTTCCTGCTCTGCAGAATGGAGTGATGGCAGTGGTGCCCCTCTTGCAGCAGTGGGTAGAGCTTTGAGGTTTCGTGACAGGCAGGGGCAGAGGGATGGGGGCAGGCGGGAGGGAAGCTACCCCGGATTTGCAGTTGGCACCCAGTGGAAAGGGTGCAGCGGCGTCCCGTGGAGCTCATCACCCCATTCCACCCCCAGAACTTCGACATGTTCGTCAGCCACTACAGCAGCGTGAGCACGCCGCCCTGCGTGCACGTCTACAAGCTGAGCGGCCCTGATGACGACCCCCTGCACAAGCAGCCCCGCTTCTGGGCCAGCATGATGGAGGCAGCCAGTGAGTAGCCTCTGCCCCACCCCACGGGAGCCTCCGCCTGCCTGGCTGTAAAACGGGACAAGGGCCCCATGCTGGGGTAAGAGTCAGAGGCCTGGAGCCGGCCTGCTTGGCCTCCCACAGCACCCAGGCCCCTCCAGGCATCCGGGAACCCGTCACAGGACATAAGCAGCAGCCCCTGCCGTCCGAGACGGTCCTGGGTCCGAGCTGCAGTAAAGGGCTGGACTGCACAGAACCCAGCAGGGATGCAGCTCCGTGCCAACCCCCTGCCAAAATGGTAACCAGTGAGACACAGACCCTGTCACTGGGAGCTCCCAGGGTAGTGGGCAGGTGACAAGTAAACATTTTCATCAGCGGGCACAGTGGCTCCTGCCTGTAATCCCAATGCTTTGGGAGGCCAATGCAGGAGGATTGCTTGAGCCTAGGAGTTTGAGACCAGCCTGAGCAACATAGTAAGAACCCCCTCTACAAAAATGTTAAAAATTAGCTGGGTGTAGTAGTATGCACCTGTAGTCCTAGCTACTCAGGAGACTGAGGTGGGGGGAATAATTTGAGCCTAGAAGTTGGAGGCTGCAGTGAGGTGTGATTGTACCACTGCACTCCAGCCTGAGCAACAGAGCAAGACCCTGACTCTAAAAAAAATTAAAAATTAACATTTTGGGCCAGGTGCGGTGGCTCACACCTGTAATCCCAGCACTTTGGGAGGCTGAGGCGGGCGGATTACAAGGTCAGGAGATTGAGACCATCCTGGCTAACACGGTGAAACCCCGTCTCTACTAAAAATACAAAAAATTAGCCAGGCGTTGTGGTGGGCGCCTGAAGTCCCAGCTACTCGGGAGGCTGAGGCAGGAGAATGGCGTGAACGTGGGAGGTGGAGCTTGCAGTGAGCCGAGATCGCGCCACTGCACTCCAGCCTGGGCGACAGAGTGAGACTCCGTCTAAAAAAAAAAAAATTTTTTTTGAACAGTGGTGGTCCATGCAGGGGTGGCCGGGATGCCAGAGTCCACCCACACTGGTTTGAAACCCACCATGGTTATCAGGCTTTCCACTTCACCTTCTCCAGGACCCTGGAGTCCTGGCCACAGCAGCATGCAGAGGGCCCTTTATGGTGTCCCGTGCCCAGAGGCTGCCGCCCACAGCAGCACCTGCTCAGACCCGACACTCCGAGGCCTTTATCAGGAAAAGGAGCAAGGGGTCAGTCACGGGGGGCCTCAGGAAATGAGACAACCTGACACCTTGCCCAGAACCTGGAGGTTGGCCAGGACCCTGCATTGATGACTCCAGGTTCCAGTGCTGGCTCCGTTACACACGTCAGCGTATCCCCATGAAGTGTTTCTTTATCAATGAAACTGTATATACAGAGTGTAGGATGAAAACCAGCAGGTCAGCACACTGCTGGGCTCCCAGGCATCACTCAGTACAAGGACAACCCACCCTGGCCCTGTCTCTGCCGTGTTGGTGGGTTTCCAGAACATTCTAGACACAACGAATTTCCAGCATATGCGGAGTATTCCGTGGGCTGGAAAGCATTTTGTGATGCCCTCACCCCTGAGCAGAAACAGATCCCAGGCCTCCCTCCAGAGCCCAGTCCTCACCCTCCTGTCTGCACCGACACCGCCAGGAGCTGGGTGCCTGGCTTCAGATGAGGAGATGGGTCAGGGAGGGGAAGGGGCTCAGCAGGGCACCCAGCCTAGCAGTGGGGGCAGAGACCAGAACCTCAGTGCCCTGGGGAACGAGGCACTGTTTCCTGAAACTCCCAATCTGTGCCACGTTTGAAGACTGCCTGCATTAAGAGCAGGCCAACTGCTGCCAAATCCAGCGATGTGCAGTCCCTCTGTGGTCTGTGGCCGCATTAGCGCTACCACAGCAGATGACACAGAGACACGGCACAGAGCATGTGTCCCGCCACACCCAATTCCCAGAGCCCAATATATTTGCTATCTGGCCCTCCACAGTAAACTTCTGCTACCCCTAGACCTGTAGTACCCTTTACTCATCTTCCTATAAATTGCCCCACCAAAATTTACCTACATACATTTATTTAAAGAAAAAACTTTGGGCCAGGTGCAGTGCCTCACGCCTGTAATCTCAGCACATTGGGAGGCCAAGGTGTGCAGGTCACCCGAGGTCAGGAGTTCGATGGCTGGGTGTGGTGGCTCACGTCTGTAATCTCAGCACTTTGGGAGACCGAGGTGGGTGGATCACCTTAGGACAGGAGTTCGAGACCAGCCTGGCCAATATGGTGAAACCCCATCTCGCCAGGCGCGGTGGCTCACGCTTGTAATCCCAGCATTTTGGGAGGCCGAGGTGGGCGGATCACGAGGTCAGGAGATCGAGACCACGGTGAAACCCCGTCTCTACTAAAAATAGAAAAAACTTAGCTGGGCGTGGTGGCGGGTGCCTGTAGTCCCAGCTACTCGGAGAGGCTGAGGCAGGAGAATGGCGTGAACCCGGGAGGCGGAGCTTGCAGTGAACCGAGATTGCGCCACTGCACTCCAGCCTGGGCGACACAGCGAGACTCCGTCTCAAAAAAAAAAAGAAACCCCATCTCTGCTAAAAGTACAAAAATTAGCCAAGCGTGGTGGCGAGCACCTGTAATCCCAGCTACTTGGGAAGATGAGGCAGAAGGATTGCTCAAACCCGGGAGGCGCAAGTTGCCGTGAACTGAGATCGTGCCACTGCACTGCAGCCTGGGTGACAGAGTGAGACTCTGTCTCAAAAAATAAAAAAAACAAAAAATACAAGCAGTTCGAGACAAGTTTGGCCGACATGGTGAAACCCCGTCTCTACTAAAAATGCAAAAACATTAGCTGGGCGTGGTGCCGTGCACCTATAATCCTAGCTACTCAGGAGGCTGAAGCAGGAGAATCACTTGAACCCAGGAAGGCGGAGGTTTCAGTGAGCCGAGATAACAAGACTTTATCTTGAAAAAAAAAAAGAAGAAAAAGAAAAAAGCAGAAAAACCCCCACCATCTTAATTGGACGACAACTGTTGCTTTGCAAAAATAGCAGTGACCCTACTCAGGAGGCCAAGGTGGGAGGATCACTTGAGGCCAGGAAGTCGAGACCAGCCTGGGCAACAGGGAGACAAGACCCCATCTCTACAAAAACTGTACAAATCTTATTTTAATTTAAAAAAATGTTTTTTTCAATTATCAATTCTCGGGAAGCCCAGGAAAAGAGGGGGTGCTTTGGTCTACCCTCCGAGGCTTGGGGTGGGCAGGAGAACAAGGGTGTTAGCCAGATGTGGCTTCCCTGGGCAGCCAGATAGCCGCCCTGTCTCCCGCAGGCTGTCCCCCGGATTACGTGCCTCCAGAGATCTTCCATTTCCACACGCGTTCGGATGTGCGGCTCTACGGCATGATCTACAAGCCCCACGCCTTGCAGCCAGGGAAAAAGCACCCCACCGTCCTCTTTGTGTATGGAGGCCCCCAGGTGGGTGCACACATGCTCTGCAGGCCCCAACCCCACCATCCACCCGAGGACTCCCCATCCCCACTCAAGCGCCAGCTGTAGAATGGTCAACCAGAGGAGGCTCACCGGCCACCTGCCTGGTGTCCCAGCCCACCCCACCTGCCCTGACTACACAGGGTCCTTGGGGCCCCTCACTCTCCTGCCTCTGTGCCCGTTTGCATGCTCCCCGCCCTTCCTGGACGGCCTCCCCTTCCCCCTCCGCCTGCTGACTCTCCCCTGTTCCTCTAGGAAGCCTCCCAGTCTCCAGGTTGGTACAGAGGTGGCCATGGGCCCTGGGCCCAATTCCTGGAGCAGGGGTCAGGAGTAGGCAGCAGATTGGCAGGTGGACCATCTTAGGCGCACATCTTACCCAGAGCAGCTCTGTCCCCAAAAAGGATGCAGGGCGATGTCTGGGTACTTTGTGGTTCATTACCACTGGGAGTTCTCCTGGCCTGGAGTGGCTGCTCAGCACCCTGCAGTGCCCAGATGGCCTCACCCGAGAATGAGCCACCCCAATGTCCATCATGCCAGCGTGGTTGTTCCAGGCAGGACTGGGGCAGTGGCCCAGCTGAGAAAGAGCCTGACAGGGGCCTTTCCCTCTTCCTAGCAAGGTCCCGAGTGTGGGCCCCTCCCGCCTTGTCACTCCCAGGTGTCTATCCAGAGCCTCCGGAGCACAGGTGCCTTCATTAGGCTCTAAGGCCCCAGCCCGGCCCGGTCCCCAGCCCGCTGGCATCTCCCCTGCCCGGCCCGTCCTGCCCGGCATCTCCTGCTGGACTGCTGCCCCTCACCTCCCCACAGGTGCAGCTGGTGAATAACTCCTTCAAAGGCATCAAGTATTTGCGGCTCAACACGCTGGCCTCCCTGGGCTACGCTGTGGTTGTGATTGACGGCAGGGGCTCCTGTCAGCGAGGGCTTCGGTTCGAAGGGGCCCTGAAAAACCAAATGGTAACAACTCCTCCCTGTTGCTCTGGGTCCTTCCAGTCTCGAGAAGGGAGCCCTGGGCCGTGTGGGTGCGGGGCGTGGGGGCGGCTCTGGAATACCACCCGCAGAAGGGCGCTTCTGGCTGGGGTGACGCAAGCTCAATGAGGTGGCCTTTTAGAACAAAAGGGGACGTATGCTTTGCTGCTCAGCTCTGGGCTGCGCCCCGCAGGGACAGAGGCATCTGTTCATGCTGCCTGGTGCCTGAGCACACAGAACCCAAGAGGCTGCAACCCAGATGCAGCCAGACACCGCAGGACTGCCCGGGGCTGCAGGAATTCCCAAGGGCGGGGCTGGACAGGGCCGGTGGCCATGGAAGTTGTGCCAACAGTGGCGATGACGACGGTGGTGATGGCGATCATCTCGGCCCCTTTGCACTGCTGGAACAAAACCCCACAGCCTGGGGATTTATAAAGAAGGAAAATCTCTCACAGTTCTGGAGGCTGGGAGGTCCAAGGCCAAGGCAGGGCTGTGTCGGGGAGGGCTACTCTCTGTTCCCACAAGGATGCCTGGTTGGCAAACCCTCCAGAGGGGCCCCGTGCTGCCTCCTACACGGCAGAGGGGTTGCAAGGGGCGGAAAAGGTGTGACCTCCCTTCATCAGGCCCTTTTATAAGGGTCCCTCATCCCATTCACATGAGTGGGCCCCATGGCTCAGTCGCCTGGGCACCCCTGTCTTTTTCTTCCTCGTGCCCTCTGGAAAATGGTTCCTTTTCCTGTTAATGTCCCTTTATTAGGGATGGGCAAACAGGCCCTCAGAGGGGATGTAGCTCCCAGAGCCACTCACCTGGGTGGTGGCAGAGCAGGATGGCTGCTGGATCTGTCCAGCCACCCCCAGATAGCAGGCAGGGTTGGCAGGGCCTGGAGGGACAGGGGGCTGCCAGCGAACCACTTTTCATCCAAGAGGGAGAGACGCCCTGAAAGGAGCAGAGGTGTCACTGCAGGGGAGGGAAATACCGGGAGGAGGCCACTGAGAGGTGCCCGGCTTCATCCCTCAGGGCCAGGTGGAGATCGAGGACCAGGTAGAGGGCCTGCAATTTGTGGCCGAGAAGTATGGCTTCGTCGACCTGAGCCGAGTTGCCATCCATGGCTGGTCCTACGGGGGCTTCCTCTCGCTCATGGGGCTAATCCACAAGCCCCAGGTGTTCAAGGTGGGTCCCATCCCTGGCCGGCCTCAGCCGCGCCCCTCCCTGCCCCCTTCCCCATCTACGCCGCGTTCGCCCACCGCCCGCGCCACCCGGAGCCCACCCCCCGGGGAGGCGCCTCGGCAGGGGCCTTGCCACGTGGCTGTTTCTCCCTGCAGCAGCCCCACGGGGCCGAGCCCCCCTCCTCATTGCCCGCCACCGCCGACCGCAGGATGGCATCCGGCTGCACAAAACCCCGCCAGCAGCTCTCTGTGGGAGGCTGAGCCCGGGACCCCGGCCTCGGATGGGCAGAGGTGGGGCATGGTGTGCAGAGCGGCGGGGGGGCCCCAGGCCGGCGGCAGTCAGGGCACTGCGGGGCGGCGGCGATGAGGAGGAGGAGGAGGCAGACGGGCAGTGGGACCCGGCCCTCTGTGGCGGCGGGGAGGGGCCGCACCTGCCCGCCTGTGGCGCCCTGCCCACCCCTGAGCCACGCACCATCCACGGGGGCCACGCGGTCTGAGGGCCCCTCCCTTGTTGGCCCCGTGTGCATGAGCGCTCCTCACGGGCTCCAGGGCGGCCCCGGGACAGCGGCTGATGCTGGCTGTAGGACCCGACGCCTGTTTCTCTCTCTCTCTCTGCCCCCATCTGTCGGCTGTGTCCCTCAGGTGGCCATCGCGGGCGCCCCGGTCACTGTCTGGATGGCCTACGACACAGGGTACACTGAGCGCTACATGGACGTCCCTGAGAACAACCAGCATGGCTATGAGGCGGGCTCCGTGGCCCTGCACGTGGAGAAGCTGCCTAATGAGTAAGGCCGCCGCCCTGCCCTGCGCTCCCCCCCAGGGCTTCCGCCGCCCTGCCCTGCGCTCCCCCCCAGGGCTTCCGCCGCCCTGCCCTGCGCTCCCCCCCAGGGCTTCCGCCGCCCTGCCCTGCGCTCCTCCCCAGGGCTTCTCCTGCACCCCGGCACCAGCTGTCTCCATCAGGGTGCCTTCCTGCCCAGCTGGCCGCGCCCAGGGAGCCTCAGGCCATGCTCCCACCTCCCCTCTGTGCTCCTGTGGTGGCGTCTGCCTGCATGTGCCTCACAGTCCCCTCCAGCCCACCCTCCCTCCTCACTGCACCTTGCAGGAAGGGGCACCCGGGGATGCTTGTCTGGGGAAGGAGGCTCCCAGCCCTGCCCCGGGAAAGATGAGGGAATTCGAGTCACTGCTTTTCACAGGCAAGCCTCCCCGACTCCCCTGTGCTGCATCCTGCCGGAGGCCCCATCACAGCCTCTGTCTTGTGCTTCCGGACATAGACGTCCACAGGGCCAGGGACCAGCTCAGATGTCCCATTTTATGCTTTTGACATGGGTTTTATTCTCTGATGGAGAGAAAACAGTGTTCCCATTTTCTGGCACATCTCCAGAAAACGTTCCCTGCAGTCCCATGCAGTCACCTAGGGGGTTAAAAATCTGCCTGCGCATGGGCCAGGCGCGGTGGCTTACGCCTATAATCCCAGCACTCTGGGAGGCTGAGGCGGGCGGATCACGAGGTCAGGAGATTGAGACCATCCTGGCTAACACGATGAAACCCCGTCTCTACTAAAAATACAAAAAATTAGCTGGGTGTGGTGGCGGACGCCTGTAGTCCCAGGTACATGGGAGGCTGAGGCAGGAGAATGGCGTGAACCCGGGAGGCGGAGCTTGCAGTGAGCCAAGATAGCACCACTGCACTACAGCCTGGGCGACAGAGCGAGACTCCGACTCAAAAAAAAAAGAAGTCTGCCTGGGCACTTTGGGAGGCCAAGGCAGGAGGATTGCTTAAGGTAGGAGTTCGAGACCAGCCCGGTCAACATGGTGTGACCCCATTTCTGCAAAAAAATACAAAAAATTAGCCGGGCGTGGTGGTGCACGCCTGTAATGCCAGCTACTCGGAAGGCTGAGGCAGGAGAATCGCTTGAACCCGGGAGGTAGAGTTTGTAGTGAGCCAACATCATGCCACTGCACTCCAGCCTGGGCAACAGAGAGAAACTGTCTCAAAAACAATAATAATAATAGGCCAGGCACGGTGGCTCGCATCTCTAATCCCGGCACTTTGGGAGGCTGAGGTGGGTGGATCACTTGAGGTCAGGAGTTCAAGACCAGCCTAGCCAACACGGTGAAACCCCATCTCTACTAAAAATATAAAAATTAGCCAGGTGTGGTGACACACACCTGTAATCCCAGCTACTCAGGAGGCCGAGGCAGGAGAATTGCTTGAACCTGGAAGGGTGAGGTCGCAGTGAGCCAAGATCGCACCACTGCACTCCAGCCTGGGCAACAGAGCGAGACTCTGTCTCAAAAAATAATAATAATTTATTGTGGTGAAATTCACAGAAGCTAAAAGTCACCTTAAAGCAGCCCTCGGTGCATTTGCAGTGGTTCCAGAACCTTTCCAGCATTGCAGCGTCAAACCCTGTTCCCATTCCTTAGCAGTCACTCCTTGTCCGGGGGCAGCCACTGATCTGTGCTCTCTCTCAATGGGTTTATAAGTTCAGTTAATTTGGATGAATGTAAACCGGAATTTCAATGGCGACGTGTGGCCACTGGCTCCCGTATCGGACAGGAAGGGCTAGGGCAGCCAATTCTGGTGAGGCTGCGTGTTGGCCTCACCAGTAGCCCAGGCCACACTCCAGACCACAGAGAGCAGCAGACCTAGGTGGGTTTTTGTTTTGTTGAGAGAGTTTCCCTCTGTCGTCTGGGCTGGAGTACAGTGACTTAATCTCAGCTCACTGCAACCTCCACCTCCCGGGTTAAAGCAATTCTTGTGCCTCAGCCTCCTCAGTAGCTGGAATTACAGGCATGCACCACCACGCCCAGCTAATTTTTGTATCTTTAGTAGAGACGGGGTTTCACCATGTTGCCCAGGCTGGTCTTGGAACTCCTGACCTCAAGTGATCCACCTGCCTTGGCCTCCCAAAGTGCTGGGATTACAGGTGTGAGCCACCATGCCCAGCATTTTTTTTTTTTTTTTTTATCATAGCTCACTGCACCCTCCCAGAGTTCAGGTGATCCTCCTGCCTCAGGCTCAGCTGGGACCATAAGTGTGCACCACCACGCCTGGCTAACTTTTAAATATTTTTGTAGAGACGGGGTTTTGCCATCTTCCCAGGCTGGTCTCAAACACCTGGACTCAAGCAATCCACCCATCTTGGCCTCCCAAAGTACTGGGATTACAGGCATGAGGCACTGCACCGGCCTGGGTTTTTTTGTTTGTTTGTTTGTTTGTTTTTAATTTAGAGATGGGGTCTTGCTCTGTCAACCAGGCTGGAGTGCAGTGGTATGATCATAGCTCACTGTAGCCTCCACCTCCTGGGCTCAAGTGATCCTCCCGCCTCAGCCTGCCCCAGTAGCTGGACTTACAGGCACACCACTACACTCAGCTGATCTTTTTTTTTTTGAGACGCTGTCCCGATCTGTCGCCCAGGCTGGAGTGCAGTGCGATCTCGGTGCACTGCAACCTCTGCCTCTGAGGCTCAAGCAGTTCTCCTGCCTCAGCCTCCCAAGTAGCTGCGATTTCAGGCACCTGCCACCATGCCTGGCTAATGTTTTTTAATATATTTTTAGTAGAGACGGAGTTTCACCATGTTGGCCAGGCTGGTCTCAAACTCCTGACCTTGTGATCCGCTCCCCTCCTACCCCGCGGACAATCCCTGGCCTCAGACCCTTCCCCCTCTGTTTTCCAGGCCCAACCGCCTGCTTATCCTCCACGGCTTCCTGGACGAAAACGTGCACTTTTTCCACACAAATTTCCTCGTTTCCCAACTGATCCGAGCAGGAAAACCTTACCAGCTCCAGGTGGGTGGCTCTTGGGGGCTTCGGCCCCTCCCCGAGCCAACAGAGCCCTGGGAGTTGGAGTTGGGACGGGGCGGGGTGGCTTCCCACTGTGATCAGGGGCTCCCTGGGGGATCTGGGGCTCCCAGCCCCCCACCCCACAGCCCTATGTCCCTGCCCTCCCAGCTCCCAGGGCCATTGATGTATCAGTCCTGTCTTGACAGCTCAGGGTTCCGCCTGCCTTCGGTGCTGGGAGCGCAGGGTCGGGGGAGGGGGGGGATGCCACACCCACCCCTGCTCCGGGTCTAATGGAGGGAGGAACCCCTACCGAAATTGCCCCGCAGACGGGCTTTATTTGAAACTGAGAAATTGCGTAGAAGAAACCGCTGAGTGCAGAAGGCCCTAGCAGGCTCCTTAACTAAGGGGCTGGGGCCAAGGGTTCCCTGAGGAGGCAGCAGGGAATGGTGCTAGAGTGAGTGGAGCCAGCCAGGCTTGGGGGACCGAGCGGGAGGAGCGTGGGGGAGTGGGTGGAGCCTTGGCAGCAACGTGGGGCTCCGTCTAGGTGGGCGGGGCTTCTGCCCAAAGGGGTGGGCATGGTTATGGGCGGGGCCTCAATGGCGAGGAGGGTGGAGCTTCTGCAGAGGGACGGGGCTTCAGTGTTACGGTGGGTGGGGCTTCTGCAGTAAATGGTTGGGCTCGGTGTGGGGAAGGGCCTCAGTAGTGAAGAGGGTGGTGCTCGGTCGGGGAGCAGGGCCTCAGTGGTGAGGAGGGTGGGGCTTCCGCTGTAGAGGAAGGGGGGGCCTCAGTAAGGAGGGTGGAGCTTCTGCCATAGAGGGGCGGGGCCTCCGTGGGGGCGGGGCTTCGGCTGGATTTCCAACTGAGGGTAGTGGGAGGTGACCCGGGCTTGTGAGCAGAGCGTAGAGTTGGGCGGCTTGCCGTTTGACCCACATTTCTCTGGCTGCTTTGTAGACGGCCTATGAGGGACAGTGGGACGTGGTCCATAGTTGTTCCGGCGGGAGATTCCGGAGGTATCTTGGAGGCAAGAGGGCCAGGTTTTATTACCTGTGGACTGCAGACAATTTCTGCTTCCGGGGCGCCTTGGCATGCTCTGTCTTGTAGGGAGCGTCCTGTTGCCTTTCAACAAAGCAGGGAAATGGGGCCGCAGAGCAGGAGGGAGGCAGAGCCGCCTTGTGGGGTGATGAGTTGATCTCTTGGCAGTGCCCCCCACCGACACCTCACATCCCAAGCAGCCCAGGGGGTGATGTCAGGCGGGGTTGGAATGGAACTTCGGATGTCTCTTCCCAGCCTGAGACCCGAGCCCACTGCCCTCCCAGGGGCCAGGTAGCTGGGACAGCATTCACCCTTGCACCTCGTTTCTCCGTCTTTGAAACGGACATGATAATTTGGCCTCCTCGGAGGCTGCTGGGGCCAAACAAGGTCTGTCAGAAAAGCATTCAGGCCGGGCGTGGTGGCTCACGCCTGTAATCCCAGCACTTTGGGAGGCCGAGGCAGGTGGATCACTTGAGGCTAGGAGTTTGAGACCAGCCTGGCCAACATGGCAAAACTCCGTCTCTACTAAAAATACAAAAATTAGCCAAGTGTGGTGGCACACGCCTGTAGTCCTAGCTACTCGGGAGGCTGAGGCAGGATAATCTCTTGAACCTGGGAGGCGGAGGTTACAGTGAACCGAGATTGCGTCACTGCACTCCAGCCTCGGCGGCAGAGCGAGACTCCGTCTCAAAAAAAAAAAAAAAGAAAGAAAAGAAAAAAGAAAAGCATTCAGCACGCAGGGTGGGCCCAGGGTCCTGTCTCACTGCCACCCCACAGGAAGTGGAACATGCGATGAGACAGGCCTTGAGGTGGGAACATGGCATTGTGTGGGACAGATAGAGTGCACCTCACCTTCCGTTTCAAAGACCCCAAAACATCTGGGCCAGGTGGCTGGCAGCCCCAGGCCCTCTTTATGCACAAATCACATTTGTCACATGCCGGGCCTTGGGCTTGGTCTGGAAGCTCACTGGGGAGCCAGACAGACCCTCTCTCTGCCCTCTTAGCCCAAGAGGAAAAAGTAACCAGGCAACTGGGACCGAGAGTGGCATAAAGGCATGGGCACAACATGTACATATGGCTGGTAGCAAGGGCAGCAGAGTCTGCCCCAGGGAGTGCCACTGCCCGGGCTGGGGAAGGAGTAGGCCCTTGAAGTGCCTGGGGCAGCAGGACCTGGAAGGTGGTCTTGATGTCAGACTGGCAAGTCCTTGCAGAGGTCTAGGCTGGGGATGGTGTCATCAAACTCGTGATTCATCCAGGGATGGATTAAAGAAGGCAAGAGTAGAGGAGGGGAAACCAGTGGGTGGCTTGGTGCATTCCCAGGGTGATGGGCAAGGGTGGGGACCAGTAGCCTGGAGAGGAGGGGATGATTCAGAAACCCATCTCACTGGCAGGAGGTGGCATAGATGGGCAACCTGCCCCTGCTACTGGCCAGCGTCAGGGTTCTTTGTGGAGAACGTGGGGTTATTTTCATGCCTTGGTCCTACCAACCCCTAGGGGGCAGTGGGGAGCTATAGGGGTTGTCCGTCAGTGCCTCGAGAGCCCTCCTTCATGGCCAGAGGCAGGACCTGCACCTCCCACCCCCCCCGCCCCCGTGTGGATCCACCCCTGGGCCTGGCGTTGGCTGGGCCAGGTCTCTGGAGCCTGGGGAGTTCCACATTACTGCCTGCCTCTTGGCTTGATCCCCCTTGGGCGCTAAGAGGACTCAGAAAATGCTTCACAAATCCTCAAAGGCAGCTGTCCTAAGGCCCAGAGCTAGTCACATGCCTTTTGGTAAAGTGGAAATGGCTCGAGACCAGGGCACCAGATGTCCCTGAGGCTTGAAGCCCCAGCCACCTCCACAGAGATGAGTTGGTCGCCCGTCAGCAGGTTTGGGGGAAAGAGGCAAACGGTTTCTTCCTAAATCTTTCCTCTGTGCAAGTGCACACCGCAAGGCGTTTTGTAAACTTTGTCTTACCAAACCCTCCCAAAGACTGTGAGGTCCGGATTCACCCCATTTTTGAGAGGGGCCCAGAGTTACACTGCAAGTCAACAGCCGAGGTGGAATTCAAACCCAGATCCACAGACCTCAGAGCACCTGCGCCTTTCCGGATGCCCTGAGCCAGAATAAGGGAGGAGCCTAGGACACGGGGGTGGTCCGGCCACGCCCCCCAGCCCTGCCTCCTGTCTCCCCGCAGATCTACCCCAACGAGAGACACAGTATTCGCTGCCCCGAGTCGGGCGAGCACTATGAAGTCACGTTGCTGCACTTTCTACAGGAATACCTCTGAGCCTGCCCACCGGGAGCCGCCACATCACAGCACAAGTGGCTGCAGCCTCCGCGGGGACCAGGCAGGAGGGACTGAGTGGCCCGCGGGCCCCAGTGAGGCACCTTGTCCCGCCCCGCGCTGGCCAGCCCCGAGGAGCTGCTGCCTTCACCGCCCCGACGCCTTTTATCCTTTTTTAAATGGGTTTTATGTCCGCTGCTTCTTGGTTGCCGAGACAGAGAGATGGTGGTCTCGGGCCAGCCCCTCCTCTCCCCGCCTTCTGGGAGGAGGAGGTCACACGCTGATGGGCACTGGAGAGGCCAGAAGAGACTCGGAGGAGCGGGCTGCCCTCCGCCTGGGGCTCCCTGTGACCTCTCGGTCCCCTGGCCCGGCCAGCCACCATCCCCAGCACCCAAGCATGTAATTGCCTGTCTCCCGCCGCCAGCCTCCCCCACTTCATGTTTGTGTTTTGTTTGAGGGGATATTTTTCATAATTATTTAAAAGACAGGCCGGGCGCGGTGGCTCACGTCTGTAATCCCAGCACTCTGGGAGGCTGAGGCAGGTGGATCACCTGAGGTTGGGAGTTCAAGACCAGCCTGGCTAACATGGGGAAACCCTGTCTCTACTAAAAATACAAAAAATTAGCCGGGTGTGGTGGCGCGTGCCTGTAATCCCAGCTACTCGGGAGGCTGAGGCAGGAGAATCGCTTGAACCTGGGAGGTGGAGGTTGCGGTGAGCGGAGATTGCGCCATTGCACTCCAGCCTGGGCAACAAGAGTGAAACTCTGTCTCAAAATAAATAAAAAATAAAAGACAGCAAGGGGTGCCTAAATCTAGACTTGGGGTCCACACCGGGCAGCGGGGTTGCAACCCAGCACCTGGTAGGCTCCATTTCTTCCCAGGCCCGAGCAGAGGGTCACGCGGGCCCCACAGGGGAAGCGGCCAGGGCCCGCGGGGGGCACCACCTGTAGACAGCCCTCCTGTCCCCAAGCTTTCAGGCAGGCACTGAAACGCACCAAACTTCCACGCTCTGCTGGTCAGTGGCGGCTGTCCCCTCCCCAGCCCAGCCGCCTGGCCACATGTGTCTGCCTGGCCCGCACACACCAGGGGTTCCGGGGTTGGGAGCTGAACCATCCCCACCTCAGGGTTATATTTCCCCCTCCCCTTCCCTCCCCGCCAAGAGCTCTGCCAGGGGCGGGCAAAAAAAAAAAGTAAAAAGAAAAGAAAAAAAAAAAAGAAAAGAAACAAACCACCTCTACATATTATGGAAAGAAAATATTTTTGTCGATTCTTATTCTTTTATAATTATGCGTGGAAGAAGTAGACACATTAAACGATCCAGATGGAAACATGTCACCTGCCTGAGGTTCCTTCTAAGTCCTGGGGCTCCTGAGTGGGAGGGGCTTCTGGGGGGCAACAGACAAGACACGGTAGAAGGGCACTGCCATCTGCGGGGACTGCTGGGGTGGTGGGGCTGCCTGGGCACCATGCCCTGATCAGATTGACCCAAAGAGGATGGCTTCAGCCACCTGATGAGGGTAGTCCTGTCCTCACTGGTGTAGGAAGGTCTACTGGTCTCCAGGGACTCAGCTCTGGCTGTCGTGTGTGGCCTGGTCTGGCCCCCCGGGCTCCCCAGAGCCTTAGCACAACCCAAATTACAGCATCCTCCCCGCTGGATCCTCCCCCGGCCAACACCTCCTTTTCTACATGAGACTCTGCACCCTGAGGACCACGACAAGCCAAGGCCCTCCTCACATCGTCCCAGCAGCCAAGACACCCAGGAGACCCTGTTGGCAACGTGTGGGGCATGTGGGCTCCATTTCTAACAGCAGGGATGGACTGCCCTGCTTATCCACTTGCTCCATTCTTTGGAAATTTCCACTTTAAAAAAAAAGGGGGGGGGGCTTAAAAAAACATACGAGGCCAGGCGTGGTGGCTCACACCTGTAATCCCAGCACTTTTGGATGCCAAGATGTGTGGACTGCATCAGTCCAGGAGTTGGAGACCAGCCTGGGCAACATGGCGAAACCCTGGCTCTACAAAAACAAAAAATTAGCTGGGTGTAGTGGCGCATGTGTCTGAAGTCCCAGCTACTGAGGAGGTTGAGGCTGGAGGATCACTTTAGTCTCAAGAGGTCGAGGCTGCAGTGAGCTGTGATCATGCCACTGCACTCCAGCCTGGGTGACAGAGTAAGACCCTAGTCTCCAAAAAAACAACATCAAAAAGGAAGTATAAAAACAAAAAAAAATTCAGTACAAAATGATATTTAGGGGACTCAGGCACAGTGGCCTCCACCTGTAATCGCAGCTAATCAGGAGGCCAAGGCGAGAGGTTGGCTTGAGCCCAGGTATTTGAGGTCAGCCAAAAAAAAAAAAAAAAGCCGTGTGTGGTGGCTCACGCCTGTAATGGCAATACTTTGGGAGGCTGAGGCCAGCGGATCACTTGAGCCCAGGAGTTTGAGACCAGCCTGGGCAATATGGTGAAACCCCATCTCTACTAAAAATTGAAAAATGAGCCCAGCGCGATGGTGCACGCCTGTAGTCCCAGCTACTCAGGAGGCTGCAGTGGGAGGACCGCTTGAGCCCTGGAGGAGGAGGAGGTTGCAGTGAGCTGAGGAGGTTGCTCCAGCCTGGGCAACAGAGTGAGACCCTGTCTCAAACACACACACACACACACAAAAAGGAGGCCAGGCACAGTGGCTCACACCTATAATGCCAGCACTTTGGGAGGCCAAGGTGGGCGAATCATTTGAGCACAGGAGTTTGAGACTAGCCACAGCAACATGGCATAAACCCCATCACTACAAAAAAAAAAATAATAATAGCCGGGTGAGGGCTGCATGCCTTGTAATCCCAGCTACTTGGGAGGCTGAGCGGGAGGATCATTTGAGCCCAGGAGGTTAAGGCTGTAGGGAGCTGAAACTACCACTGCACTCCAGCCTGGGCAGCAGAGCAAGACCTTGTCTCAAATAAAAAATAAATAAATAAAATAAAAAATCTGATATTCGTGTGATCGAATCTTGTCCTTTAGGACTGACACATTTCATATCATGATTAGTGGGATCTGTGGAATAGTTTGCTGTTTGCTCCTCTGTCACCCAGGCAGGAATGCAGTGGTATAATCATAGCTTACTGCAACCTCGACCTCCTAGGCTCAAGTGATCCTCCCACCTTGGCCTCCCAAAGTGTTGAGATTACAAGAGCCCCGTGTCCAGCCTTGTTTTCTTTTCTTTTTCTTTCTTTTTATTTATTTATTTATTTTTGGACAAAGGGTTTCGCTGTGTCACCCAGGCTGGAGTGCAGTGGTGTAATCTCAGTTCACTGCAACCTCTGCTTCCATGGCTCAAGTGATCCTCTGGCCTCAGCCTCCCAAGTAAGTGGGACTACAGGCACAAGCCATCATGCCCAGCTAATGTTTTTGTGTTTTTTATAGGGACGGTGTCTTGCCATCTTGCCCAGGTGGTTTTTAAACTCCTGAGCTCAAAGTTATCTGCCTCCCAAAGTACTGGGGCCAGCCTTGTTTTTTCTTTTAATCCTTTTAGTGTGATGATTTGTGGTGGGTGGGTGAAACTTGGGGCTGAAACCTTTCTGGAAAGAACACACACACGCAGGCACACGCATACGTACAACCTGCCTGGGTTCCGTAGCAGACTCCCAGCAGCTCACAACTGAAATTCCTTGTTAGCAGCAGAGCTCGGCCATGCATCAAATCCTTCATGGTGACAGGCTGAAAGTTGAACACTGTGGTAAGGTAATGGGGACTCCATCAGTGGAACCGTGCTGTGTCACTCACCTAAGGAACAGGGCTGCACTGTGCTTGTCCGGTTTATGGAGACAGTGTCTCATGGGTCCGGAACAGACAGCTGCATGGAGGAAGAGATTGTTTGTTTGTTTGTTTATTAACACGGAGTCTTGCTCTGTCACCCAGGCTGGAGTGCAATGGCATGATCTCAGCTCACTGTAACCTGTGCCTCCTGGGTTCAAAAGATTCTCCTGCCCCAGCCTCCCAAGTAGCTGGGATTACAGGCATCCACCACCATGCCCAGCTATCTTTAAAAAAAAAATCTTAAAATATCTTAAAATATATATATATAAATATATTTATGATTATATATATTCATATATATGAATATATATATATAGGAATGGGGTCTCACTATGTTGCCCAGAATGGTCTAGAACTCCTGAGGTCAAGCAATCCATCCACCTTGGCCTCCCGAAGGGTTGGAATTACAGGCATGAACTACCACGCCTGGCCAAAAATTTCCTAACGCAAGCAGGTATCCCAATTTAGAACAGGCTGCCACTGCAGAAAGGCAACTGGCCTGGACTTCCGTCATTGGCAGAGGAGTCAGCCTCCACTGGGATCCTTCTCACCTCCCTGGGGCTCACCACCCTCCGTAGCTATGGAGTAGAGTGATTTAATTCCTCAAAGGGTGAATTATAACCCATCTTAGGAGTCATCTATGACGTTTTCTCTCTGGATTCTGTTTTTTGCCAGTTGGGAAGGACTAGAAACACTGGCTTAATTCTTGACCCCCGAGGCCTGGCCACTGGTGTTTTCTTGAAATGTTAAGCCATTTGTAACCAAAGAATGACTTCCTTCTCTAGTTGAAAACCTGGGATCTAATGATAGCAATAGCTAGAATTTATAATTCTCAGTTCATTCGTCCCGGTGTGGGAACTTAATTCCCTCACTTAATCCTCCCAACAACTCCTTGAGGTAGGGATTATTTTCTTTTTAACTTTTTATTTTGAAATAATTTTTGCCTCCCAGAAAATCTGCAGAAACTGTAGGGTTTCCTAATACGCTTCATCCAACTCCCCCTAATGTGAACATCGTCTGTAACCCCTAGGACGAGCCAGGTTATCAAAGCCAGGAAGTGAACACCCACATAATCCTATTAATAAATACACACACTGGTCGAGCGTGATGACTCACACCTGTAATCCCAGCACTTTGGGAGGCCGAGGCAGGCGGATCACTTGAGGTCAGGAGCTCAAGACCAGCCTGGCCAACATGGTGAAAACCTGTCTCTACTAAAAATACAAAAATTAGCCGGGCGTGGTGGTGCACACCTGTAGTCCCAGCTACTCGGGAGGCTGAGGCAGGAGAATCACTTGAACCTGGGAGGCACAGGTTGCAGTGAGCCGAGATCGCGCCACTGCCCTCCAGCCTGGGCAACAAGAGGGAAACAAAAGCAAGTATCCTGCTTCTCATCCTACTTTCCCTCTGCTAATTTGGAATATCGATGCACACACATCTTGGCTGTAACGATTATGAGAAGTTCGCCTAATGGTGACCTTCGATTTCCCTCACTCCCTGTACATCCCATAACTGAAAGAGCTGCAGTCAGTCACACGGCTGGTGAGGGACCCTGAGACCGCAAAACGAACTCCATTACCACCTGAGGGACCCTCCAAGGATCGCCGTGCTACGCAGGGTCCCTAGGGTACGAGGCCGCCCCCTAGGCGGCCCCGACCCCTCTGCAAAAGTCCCGCCCACAACATGGTTGCCCCGGGCGGTGGAGAGGGCGGGGCGTGCCGGGTCACGTGGCACAGCCGACGCCGACGTGGCCTTCAGCGGACACTCCACGTGTCCCTCGCTGCGCCCCGTCCGCTCGCCCCTGCCCTGAGGATCTTAGTCCAACATGGCGGCGCCCAGCGGAGGGTGGAACGGCGTCGGCGCGAGCTTGTGGGCCGCGCTGCTCCTAGGGGCCGTGGCGCTGAGGCCGGCGGAGGCGGTGTCCGAGCCCACGACGGTGGCGTTTGACGTGCGGCCCGGCGGCGTAGTGCACTCCTTCTCCCATAACGTGGGCCCGGGGGTATGTGCCACCGCCGTCCCTCATATCTGAGTGCTGGCAGGCCCGGGGAGGGGGCACGGAGCATTGGGGGCGGGGCCTGAGGAGGGGGCGCGGACCGCGGAGGTGGGTACTGAAGAAGGGGTGCGGATTGTTAGGGTCGGAGGCTGAGTGGGGGGCGCGGGACCGTGAGGCCGGGGTCATCACTGGGGCAGGACTGAACTCATAGGGAGCGGGGCCTTGTGGGCGCCGGTGGCGTTGAGGGGGCGTGATCACCTGTCACTTGTCGCCTGCCTAGAGTGTCCAGGCAGCCCTGCCCTCCAGACGCAGAGGTGGGGAGGGGTCAGTGATGGGAGCAGCAGGAGGCTAAAGGGTATCTGCCCTCCTGGGCCTGAAGGAAATCAGTCGCTGCAGCTCCGACGAAGGAGGAAGTGCTCCTTCTTTCCATTGCACAAGGTCCCCCCTCACCGAGGGTATGAGGCCGGGCCCTCAGCCCTGTACTCAGCTTGTCGGCAAAGTCCCTTTCCCTCTCAGCCTCCCTTTCCCCGCCTCTAATAACGGTATCTTTACTGTTTTTTGACTATTTCTTTTTAGACTTGCGTGCAGTGGCGGGATCTCGGCTCACTGCATCCTCAGCCTTCTGGGTTCAAGCAATTCTCCTGCCTCAGCCTCCCCAGTAGCTGGGATTACCGGCGTGTGCCACCACACCCGGATAATTGTTGTTGTTGTTATTTGAGATGGAGCCTCACTCTGTTGCCCAGGCTGGAGTGCAGTGGCGCGATCTTGGCTCACTGCAACCTCTGCCTCCCAGGTTCATGCCATTCTCCTGCCTCAGCCTCCCAAGTAGCTGGGACTACTAATTTTTGTATTTTTAGTACAGATGGGATTTCACCATGTTAGCCAGGCTGGTCTTGAACTCCTGACCACAGATGATCCGCCCACCTCGGCCCCCCAAAATGATGGGATTACAGGCGTGAGCCACCGTGCCAGGCCAGTTTGTTGACTACTTCCTTATAGCTAGGTGTGATGCTGAGTCTTTTATATGTTAGGCCCAAGTTACAGATGAGAAAGTGCTTCAGATAAAAGAGAGAAACAGAAAATAGAGGCTCAGAAAAGTTTTCACTTGTCCAGGGTCCCCAGGTCCCATGGCAAAACCCATCTCTACAAAAATAGGAAAAATTAGCCGGGTGTGGTGGCAGGTGCCTGTAATCCCAGGTACTCAGGAGGCTGAGGCAAGAGAATCGTTTGAACCTGGGAGGCAGAAGTTGCAGTGAGCTGAGATCATCCCACTTCAGCCTGGGCTACAGAACAAGACTCTGTCTCAAAAAAAAAAAAAAAAAAAAAATTAGTCAGGTGTGGTGGTTGCGCACCTATTGTCTCAGTTACTTGAGAGGCTGAGGCAAGAGAATCACTTAAACCTGGGAGTTTGAGGCTGCAGTGAGCTATGATTGTGCCCCTGTACTCCAGCTTGGGTGACAGCAAGACCTCGTCTCTTAAACAAAATAAAAATTTCCTTCTACCAAACCTTTTTTTTTCTTCCATTCTCTAGGACAAATATACGTGTATGTTCACTTACGCCTCTCAAGGAGGGACCAATGAGGTGAGTTGTTCAAAATTCCCTCTAGCTTGCTGTGACAGTATCCATTGTTGTATGGAGATGTTCTGTAGCAGACAGCAGGGTTGGGTCTCACCTACATCACCTTATACTCATTGAATGACTCTTCCTAAACCAATAAAAAGGGAGAGTATTGGCATTAAACAGTGACGACAGATTCTGCTGTCATTATTTCACAGAGCAAGCAAATGTCTGGACAAAAGGAGGGATGGGAGATGGGAGTCTGCCATCCCCATGAGCATCTGTTGGGATGTTGAATTTTATATGCAGTGCAACAAGTTATCACAGCTTAGGGGCTTAAAACAGCACCCATTTATTATCTCATAGCTTTGTAGGTCAGAAGTCTGGGTCATCTCAGCTGTGTGCTTCATAAAACCAAACTCAAGGTATCATAGGCTGATACGTTGCATTTTGGGAGGCTGAGGCAGGCAGATCACCTGAGGTCAGAGTTCGAGACCAGCCTGGCCAACATGGCAAAACCCCATCTCTACTAAAAATACAAAAATTAGCTGGGCATGGTGGCACATGCCTGTAGTCCCAGCCACTCAGGAGGCCGAGGCAGGAGAATCACTTGAACCCAGGAGGCGGAGGTTGCAGTGAGCCCAGATTGTGCCACTGCACTCCAGCCTGGGCAACAGAGTGAGACTCTGTCTCAAAAAATAAATAATAAATAAAAAAAGGTATCACAGGCAAGGCATGGTGGCTCATGCCCCGTCTCTACAGAAAATAAAAAAATTAGCTGAGCGTGGTGGCGTGCACCTGTGGTTCCGGCTACTTGGGAGACTGAGGTGGGAGGATCGCTTGAGCCCAGGAGGTCGAGGCTGTAGTGAGCCGTGATTGTGCTACTGGGCAATAGAGCAAGACCCTGTCTCAAAAAAAAAAAAAATCTCTCTGGGCTGGGAGAAGAATCGTCTCCTTCCAGCTCTTAGTTGGCAGAATTCAGTTACTTGTGGTTCGGGGACCAAGGTCCCTGTTTCCTTGCTGGCTGTTTTCTCCAGCTGGTGGCAGAAGAGCCAGTAAAAATGATTTGGGCCGAGCACAGTGGCTCATGCCTATGATCCCAGCACTTTGGGAGGCCAAGACTGGCGAATCACCTGAAGTCAGGAGCTCGAGACCAGCCTAGCCAACATAGTGAAACCCCGTCTCTACTAAAACTACAAAAATTAGCTGGGCGTGGTGGCACATGCCTTTCATCCCAGCTACTTGGGAGGCTGAGGAAGGAGAATCACTTGAATCCGGGAGGCAGGGGTTGCAGTGAGTCAGGATCGCGCCACTGCACTCCAGCCTGGGCAACAGAGCGAGACTCTGTCTCAAAAAAAAAAATAAAAGGGTGATTTGAAGCACATGGACACATACGCCACTGCTGCCTTTGAGGGAACTGCAGGGCAGGGAATACAGGCGGCCTCTAGGAGCTGAGAACAGCCTCTGGCTGGCAGCAAGGAAATGAAGACTTCAGTCCTGCAACTGAGAGGAACTGAAATCTGCCACAACCACAAGAGCTTGGAAGAGGACCTTGAGCTACCAATGAGAGCCTAGCCCGGTGAACACCTTGAGACGGGTTTCGCCATGTTGGCCAGGCTGATCTTGAACTGCTGACCTCAAATGATCGGCCTGCCTTGGCCTCCCAAAGTGCTGGGATTACAGGTGTGAACTACCGGCGCCCGGCCTCCTAGCGATTTTTCTGTATCCTATGTAAAGCGCTTCAATCGCATGGACACATGGAGTTGACAGCCCCTTACTAATGAATTGAGGGTTACTTCCAACCCAGTCCGTGAATAACCTTGGCCAGGGTTCATTGTACAAGTGCAGTTACATCTGTGGGAAAACCACCCAGAAGTGGGATTCCTGGGTCCATTTTCTTAAAAGTAAAACTGGGCCGGGCACAGTGGCTCACGTCTGTAATCCCAGCACTTTGAGAGGCCAAGGCAGGTGGATCGCCTGAGGTTGGGATTTCGAGACCAGCCTGGCTAACATGGTGAAACCCCATCTCTACTAAACATACAAAAGTTAGCAGGGTGTGGTGGCACGGGCCTGTAATCCCAGCTACTCAGGAGGCTGAGGCAGGAGAATCGCTTGAACCCGAGAGGCAGAGGTTGCAGTGAGCCGAGATCACACCACTGCACTCCAGCCTGGGTGATAGAGCGAGACTCCATCTCAAAAAAAAAAAAAAAAAAAAAGTAAAACTGTATGTTTTGATGTCATGGTAGATTTACGTTCACTTGTAAGAAAAATCCTCCAGAGAGATCCAAGTACCCTTTAACCAGGTTCCCCGGTGGTAACACCCTGCAAGATGCCGGTCATTTTAGAGATGGGGGTCTCGCTATGTTGCTCAGGCTGGTCTTGAACTCCTGGGTTCAAGTGATCATCCCACCTTGGCCTACCAAAGTGCTGGGATTACAGGCATGAGCCACCATGCCCAGCCTGCATTTTCCATTTTGCTTGTACCTGTTGCACCTCCACCAACGACCTGGGATAGCCTTGGTTTTCACACCCGTATGGTGTGTTAGCAGATGGGGGCTTTTGCCCTTCTGACCTGTGAGAGAGAAAAAGGTATCTCAGTGTAGTTCAGCTTGCGTTTCTTTATTTTTCTTTTTTTTTTTTTTTTTTTTTTTTTTTTCGCGAGCGCCCCGGCTGGGCCGCAGTGGGGGGGCCTCGGCGCTCTTCAGACCCATTCTCCTCAGGCTCGATACTGGACTACACCCCACCACACCCACTAATTACGGGGTTTTCACCGTGTTAGCCAGGATGGGCTTGATCTCCTGACCTCGTGATCCGCCTGCCTCAGCCTCCCAAAGTGCTGGGATTACAGGCGTGAGCCACCACACCCAACCTGGACATCTTTTTATGTGTTTAAGAGTTGTTCTTATGCCTGGCGTGGTGGCTTATATCTGTAATCTCAGCACTTTGGGAGGCCAAGGTGGGAGGATTGCTTGAGGCCAGGAGGTTGAGACCAGCCTGGGCAATATGGCAAGACAGTGATTCTGCAAAACACAAAAATTAACTGGGTGTGGTCCCAGCTACTTGGGAGGCTGAGATGGGAGGATCGCTTGAGCCCAGGAGGTGGAGGTTGCAGTGAGGTGAGATCGTGCCACTGCACCCTAGCCTGGGCCACAGAGAGAGACTCCATCTCAAAAAAAAAAAAAAACCAAACAAACAAAAAACGTTGTTCCTATTTCCCCATCCTTGGGAGCCACTTTGGGGTAGTTCTCATTAGAGGCACCACTTTTATGGGAAGGGTGTGGTACAGGCAGGCTCCCTGATCATAGATGGACAGCAAACCCCAGGCCACCAGGAGGGCGGGGGAGGGGATTTAGTGGCCAGCCCCTGAATCGGGAGGTACAGAAGAGGTGGCCTGACTATAGAATCAGAGGCACACCTTGAAGTCTCCAAGAGCAGCTGTGTGTCCGGGGCTGACCCGCGCTGTCTTCTGTCCCCAGCAATGGCAGATGAGTCTGGGGACCAGCGAAGACCACCGGCACTTCACCTGCACCATCTGGAGGTGAGACTCGGGGTGGGGATAGCATTTCCGGCTGCCGTTGGCCTGCCCTGTGGCCTCGGGAGCTGCTTTGGAAGGCAGGGAATGAGAGGGGACGAGGACAGACAGACAGATGGGGGCTGCACCCCTGGAGGGGAAGACAGGCCAGCAGGGAGACTCATGCATGTGCAGGTGTGGGGTGGCAGGGTCGCTGGGGCGGGAGTGCTCCCCAAGGAAGTGCACTGATGTAGAGACTGAGAAGGTCTGGGGGAGACGGGGAGCCTGTGCAGGGCAAGGTCCCAGGAAAAGGAGAAGCAGCTCAGAGGGTGCGGAGCGTCAGCGAGGGCCCAGGAAGGCCCCAAGGGGCTCCACCCTCCCCTAAGGGTGACACGAACTCACCAAAGGGCTTTTTGGCTTTTTTTTTTTTTT
>NW_026652290.1:94503809-94553087 GCF_009828535.3 Hylobates moloch
GGGTGGGGAGGGTAGATTGGAGGCTGTGTAGAATGAGGATGGGGTGGGTGGGGAGGGCACAGATTGGAGGCTGTGTAGAATGAGGACAGAGAGGAGGGGAGGGCACAGATTGGAGGCTGTAGAATCAGCTAGCTGGGGTAGGAGGAGGAGGAAGGTGCTGGGCAGAGTCATGGTGGAACTGACGGAGCTGGTGCAGGTCTGGTCTGGGGACGAGCTAGGTAGGTGACAGGTGTGGGAGTCTGTGGGGTAGTGGCTGTGGAGGTTTGGATGATGCTATCTCCCGGGGAGTGTGTCCCGCCAGAAGGGCCCCAGCTGTTTCCCCTCAGGCAGGTCTTTACCAGCATGTTCTCTGAAGGACCAGCCTGATGGCTCATAGCCTTCTTGGGGTGCAGACATCTGGGAATCAGACAAAAGCTGTGCCCTGTCTTCCACCTGCCCAAACACACACGCATCTGGGTCCACAGCCCCTCTGCAAGTCTCCCCAGACGCCGCCCGATTCTGCCCCTGCCGCCATCCTCTGTCAGGCTCATGGCTTATGGGCTTATCCCGGCTCCACTTGCCCCACTCATTCTTGTAACCCCACTGCCTAGATCCCAGCTCAATCTGGGCAAGGTCATGAAGGAACGGAAGCCGTCGGGCCCCCCTCAGTGGGGAGGGGGTCAGGGGGCTTCAGGAATCTTGTCCCTTCTTCCCTGATCCTTGGCCCAGAATGTCTCAGCCCAAACAGTGGGTATTTCTTGAGCATTTATTTTGTGCAGACACTTTGGAGGGAGAAGTCCAAGCTATAGTTCCACCACTGCGGTCGGGTTAAAGCATGTTGACAAATGGGAGACGGAGATCAGGGAGTGGCGACGTTTAATTGAAGGACAGGGTGTGATTTGCCGCCTCATGTGGGCGTTGTCCCGCCGTGCCCTGCGGGGCGCTTTACAAACAGCAGGTGTTCACCCAGTTGTTTCTGGGGAGATTCTCACCCACTCCATGGGACTGGCTGCGTCACGGGCAGGCCAAGGCCCCAGGAGGCATCAGCAGGGTCATTGAGAGGAGATAGGCCCCATCAGCCCAGAGAGACCCTGCAGAGGCCGCCCTGTAGTCATGGGGAAGCCCATGGTCGCCACCGTCTGTCTGCAGGCCACCGCCCTGCATGGACCCCTGAGTGCCAGCTCCCCAGTGGGCATCTGGGCAGGTGCAGGTCCGGAGCAGTTGGGATGGTGGCTGGGCTCACCTTGAGCCTGAATCCTCCTGTCCAACCCCCACAAAAGCTCCCCAGGGGCATGCTCAGCCCTGGAGACCTGCCACCCCAGGCCTCCTCATCTCAGACAGTGACTGGACCCTCCCTGACCAGGCCTGTTGGCGGTGCTAGGGCTTAAAGAAGAATCTAGGGCTCCCTGGATACCCCCGCCCCACCCATGCACATAGAACCCCAGCTAGGGCTTCCACAGAAATGGCCCCCCTGCTGCCCCTCCATCCCCATCACACTCGCTTCACACCAGAGATGCCATCATCCCCTGCTGTCACCTTCTGGCACCTTCTGCCACTCCAGTTCCTTAGAAGCCCCCGTTAGCAGCCTCCTAGAGACCTGGGCAGATGATCCTCCCCAATTCTTAGTTAACTCCTGTACCTCCTAGTCAACGCCCTCTGGGAAGCCTTTACTGGCCTCTCATTGCCCAACCCCAGCCCCCGTCGCAGTACCTGGATTGCTGTTGGCACCCAAGAAGCCATGTGCAGTGAGTGGACATGGGGTCCTGTCCCAGAGCAGCTCCCAGCCCACAGGGGAGAGAGGCGTGTCTGTGAATGAGCTGGAAGAACATTCTGGCACAAAGGGGCCAGGCACAGTGGCTCACACCTCTAATCACAGCTCTCTCGGAGGCCGAGGTGGGCAGATCACTTGAGGTCAGGGATTCAGGCCAGGCTGGCCAACATGGTGAAACCCTGTTTTTACTAAAAATACCAAAATTAGTCGGGTGTGGTCACGGGTGCCTGTAATCCCAGCTACAAGGGAGGCTGAGGCAGGAGAATCACTTAAACCCAGGAGGCAGAGGCTGCAGTGAGTTGAGATTGTGCCATTGCCATTCAGCCTGGGCAACAGAGTGAGACTCGTCTCCAAAAAAAAAAAAAAAAAAAAAAAATTCTGGCACAAAAGAAAGAGGGTCTGCTGTTGAGAGGGCCCCATCCGTCCTTCCCAGTCAGCAGGTGCTTGGGAATGGTGTCCATGTTGAGAAGCAGGCACGAGATCTGCTGACCCCAGCCCGAGTCCCTGGTGGGGCTACTTCCAGGGCACACAGACCCAGACCCAGCAGGCCTGGCCTGACTCCCTCGCCCCTCTTCCTCTGCAGGCCCCAGGGGAAGTCCTATCTGTACTTCACACAGTTCAAGGCGGAGGTGCGGGGCGCTGAGATCGAGTACGCCATGGCCTACGTGAGTATCTTGGGGTGGGGCAGGCTCCGGGTGCGGCTTCTGTGCACTGGGGCAGCTGTGAGATGTCCTGCCACAAGAGGGCTCCACGGGAACAGGGAGGAGAGGGGACAGCGAATCCTGCAGAGGTAGGGTATGTAACTTGCAGGAACCTGGCACACAGACGCCCTCAGGCCAGGAGGCACCGGGGCACGGGGGTTTGGTAACCTCTTGCTGCTGGCTTCTCTTGTATATGCCAGAAAAGACTTCTCCAGGCCAGGCGCGGCGGTTCACACCAGTAATCCCAGCACTTTGGGAGGCTGAGGCAGGAGGATTGCTTGAGGCCAGGAATTTGATACCAGCCTAGGCAACATAGCAAGACCCTGTATCTACCAAAAGTAAAAAAAAAAAATAGCCAGGCGTGTTGGCATGCACCCGTAGTCCCAGCTACTCAGGAGGCCGAAGCAGGAGGATCACTTGAGTCCAGGACTTTGAAGCTGCAGTGAGCTATGATTGCACCGCTGCATTCCAGCCTGGACAGTAGAGTGAGGTCCTGGCTCAAAAACAAAAAACCCTCCTCTCGCTCTCTAGTAAAAGTACAAAGCTTTAGTCTGCGCTTCTCTGGAAAGCAAACTGAATCGTTTTCCTAATGATGAGCATTGAAATGGCCCTGGTATAAAGTTTCCACTCATTCTCTTTCAGTCTAAAGCCGCATTTGAAAGGGAAAGTGATGTCCCCCTGAAAACTGAGGAATTTGAAGTGACCAAAACAGCAGGTGCGGAAAGATGGGGATGGGGTAGAGGTGACACCACCCCCATCGAAGGGTGGGCAATCGCGGTGGTTTGGAGGGGGTGTCGGCCATAGGGGTCCTGGAGACTGTAGACCAGGCATCCACAAACTGATTCTATAAAGGCCACCTCGTCAGTATCTTCAGCTTTATGGCACTGTGGGTTCTGTCTGAGCTGTGCCATTGTGGCACAAAGCCGCTGCAGACAGTATGTCCATGAATGGGTATGGCTGTGTGCCACTAGAACTTTATCTTAGCTGGGCATGGTGGCTCATGCCTGTTATCCCAGCTGCTCAGGAGGCTAAGGTGGGAGGATCATTGGAGCCCAGGAGGTCAAGACCAGCCTGGGCAACATAACAAGACCCTGACTCTACAAAATTTTTTTAAAAATTAGGCTGGGCGCGGTGGCTCACGCCTGTAATCCCAGCACTTTGGGAGGCCGAGGCGGGCGGAACACTTGAGGTCAGGAATTCGAGACCAGCTTGGCCAACATAGTGAAACCCCATCTCTACTAAAAATGCAAAAAATTAGCCAGGCGTGGTGGTGCGCACCTGTAATCCCAGCTACTCGGGAATTGCTGGAACCCGGGAGATGGAGGTTGTAGTGAGCTGAGGTTGTGCCACTGTACTCCAGCCTGGAAGACAGCAAGATTCCGTTTTATTTTATTTTATTTTATTTTTATTTTATTTTTATTTATTTATTTATTTTTTGAGACAGAGTCTCGCTCTTTCACCCAGGCTGGAGTGCAGTGGCACGATCTCGGCTCACTGCAGGCTCCGCCCCCTGGAGTTCACGCCATTCTCCTGCCTCAGCCTCCCGCGTAGCTGGGACTACAGGCGCCCACCACCTCACCCGGCTAATTTTTTGTATTTTTAGTGGAGACGGGGTTTCACTGTGTTAGCCAGGATGGTCTCGATCTCCTGACCTCATGATCTGCCCGCCTCGGCCTCCTAAAATGCTGGGATTACAGGCGTGAGCCACTGTGCCTGGCCAATGCTGTTTTAAAAAGAAAAAAAAATTAGGCAGGTATGGTGGTGCGCACCTGTAGTCTCAGCTACTCAGGAGGCTGAGGTGGGAGGATTATTTGAGCCCAGGAGGTCGAGGCTGCATTGAGCTATGATCGCACCACTGCACTCCAGCCTGGGCATCAGAGTAAGACTCTGTCTCAAAAACAATAAACAGGGCTGGGAATGGTGGCTCACACCTGTAATCCCAGCACTTTGGGAGGCCAGGAGTTCCAGACCAGCTTGGCCAACATGGTGAAACCCCGTCTCTACTAAAAATACCAAAAATTAGCCAAGTATGGTGGCACATGCTTGTAATCCCAGCCACTCAAGAGGCGGAGACAGGAGAATCTCTTGAACTTGGGAGCAGGAGGTTGCAGTGAGTCAAGACTGCACCACTGCACTCCAGCCTGGGCAACAGAGGAAGACTCTCATCTCAAAAAAATAAATAAAATTTAAAAAATAGATAAATGAAGTAAAACAAAGTAGAAACCATCAGGGCTTTGAGGTTAGGACTGTGGCATGCCAAGGGGAGGCTGCAGGGGTCACTGGGAAACATCAGGGTCCTTCTTTGGTTGCCTGAGCAGCACCAGTGTTCTCAAGCCACATTCAGCTGCATGGCGCCAATGCTAAGCAGAGGAATTGGAGGCGCCAAGCTGAGGCAAGGGTGGGAGGCAAGGGAGTGGACACAGCAGGTAGGGCCAGGAGACTTGGGTGAAGCAGTGGAAGCCAGAGTTCTGACCCTGCTGGAGAAGTGTCGTGTGGGCCTCAGACAGGTTCACCCACTGAGCAGGAGGTCTTGCAGCCTGACCCACCCTGCATCCTGTTCAGGCCAGGATCATCTCCTTCCTGGGCTTCTTCTGGCACCTTTCTGCGTCTCTTCTTGACAACATGGCACAAATGACCAGGGTTCTTCCCACCTCAGGTCTTTCTGTGGCTTCATGCTGCCTGCCATCTATGTTAGCCCCACCAACCTTACCCTCCACATCACTGTTTTCCTGTCTGTCACCCATAAGACTTTCAGTGCCTGGGGCCTTTTCACATGGGAGTCTGCTTTGGGGACTGCTCCCATTCCCTGCTCACCCACCCCAAATCCTCAGGACTTCTGAGAATTTTCAGTGTTGAGGGCCCAACCATGTGTTTCTTTCTTGCAGTGGCTCACAGGCCCGGGGCATTCAAGGCCGAGCTGTCCAAGCTGGTGATTGTGGCCAAGGCATCGCGCACTGAGCTGTGACCAGCAGCCCTGTTGCGGGTGGTGCCTTCTCATCTCCGGTGAAGGTGAAGGGGCCTGTGGCCCTGAAAAGGCCAGCACATCACTGGTTTTCTAGGAGGGACTCAAGTTTTCTACCGGGGCTGATGTTGCCTTGTCCGGAGGGGCTTGCAGGGTGGCTGAAGCCCTGAGGCAGAGAACAGAGGGCCCAGGGCCCTCCTGGCTCCCAACAGCTTCTCAGTTCCCACTTCCTGCTGAGCTCTTCTGGACTCAGGATCGCAGATCCAGGGCACAAAGAGGGTGGGGAACATGGGGGCCACGCTGGGGAAAGCAGCCGTGCTCCCCCCGACCTCCAGCCGAGCGTCCTTCATGAGCCTGCAGAACTGCTTTCCTGTGTTTACCCAGGGGACCTCCTTTCAGATGAACTGGGAAGAGATTAAATGTTTTTTCATATTTAAATAAATAAGAACGTTAAAAAGCAACCCCACAGCCTGGGCCCTCCCAGCTGGCCGTTGCGGGTCAGGGGCTCAGACACGGCTGACACTGCCCCACTGTGGGCAGGTGGGCGGTGTCTCCGGGTGGGACTTCTCTGCAGACATCAAAGCGCGAGATCCCAAGGTGGCCATATGTGAACTTGCCCCCTTCCCCCCTTGGCACTCGCTGTCCCTGGGTCCCCCATGTGCTGTGAATTCACACTCGGGTTCCTGTGGCTGCCACAGGCCCCAGTACGGGAGGATGTTCCAAGGCCGACCTGCTCTCTGCAGCCTGGGGCGTTGGTTTCCCTTTGTTTTTCTTTTGAGACAGGGTCTTCTCCTGTCACCCAGGCTGAAGTGCAGTGGTGTAACCACGGCTTACTGCAACCTCCACCTCCTGGGCTCAAGCGATCCTCCCACCTCAGCCTTCCAAGTAGCTGGGACTACAGGCACGCGCCACCATGCCCGGCTCATTTTTGCATCTTCTTTTGATAGAGACAGGGTTTTGCCATGTTGCTCAGGCTGGTTTCAAACTGGGCTCAAGCGATCCACCTGCCTCGGCCTCCCAAAGTGCTGGGATTATAGGCATGAGCCACTGTGGCCAGCCTCCCTTAGTTTTTTGAAGATGGGTTGCAACAGTGACTAAAAAAAACAGACTAGACAGGATGGTTTACGCCTATAAATCCCAGCACTTCGAGAGGCTAAGGCGGGAGAATCGCTTGACACTAGGAGTTCAAGACCAGCTGAGGCAACATAGCAAGACCCCCATCTCTACCAAAAAATTAATAATTTTAAAATCAGCCAGGTGTGGTGGTGCACACCTGTAATCCCAGCTACTCAGGAGCCTGAGGCAGGAGAATCGCTTGAACCCAGGAGTCCAAGGCAGCAGTGAGCCAAGATCGTACCACTGCAGTCCAGCCTGGGCCACAGAGTGACACCTTGTCTCAAAAAAAAAAAAGAACCAGCCAGCCTTGACTTCCCAGTACACACTTGATGCCACCACATGAGGAAAGGCCTGACAGCTGCACACGTCCGTGGGAAGGGCCCCTAGACCAAGAATGGCCGTGCTCTGAGGTCTGAAGTCCCCCCCCAGGGCCAGGAGCCTTTCCAGCTCTCGACTCTGAGGTTCCACAGGGCCCAGAAGATGAGCACGACAGGGTTGCCAGGGCCTCCTGTGCAGAAAAGGCCGTGGGAAACAGTGCCCGCCACCCATACCCCAGCCAAGGCGGGGGGACTCTTTCCTGGTCAGCTGGGATTCGCCCACAGCTTCCAGATCCCTGGCTGTCAAGGATGATGCCCGGGTGGCCTGATGCACCAGCACACATCAGGGCATCTCGGAACACACAGGAGCTTCCCCTCTGACCCTACATGTGCGTATGTGTGCTTTTTTTTTTTGAGACTGGATCTTGCTCCATCACCCAGGCTGGGGTGCAGTGGTGTGATCTCGGCTCACCGCAGCCTCAACCTCCTGGGTCCAAGCCATCCTTCCAGATAGGTGGGACCACATGTGCATGCCACCCTGACTGGCTATAATTTTTTATTTTTTTATTCTGTTTCTGAGACCAAGTCTCACTCTGTTGCCCAGGCTGGAGTGCAGTGGCACGATCTCAGCTCACTGCAACCTCTGCCTCCCAGGTTCAAGTGATTCTCCTGCCTCAGCCTCCCAAGTAGCTGGGATTACAGGCACCCCCCGCCACACCCAGCTAATTTTTGTACTTTTTAGTAGAGATGGGGTCTCACCATCTTGGCCAGGCTGGTCTTGAACTCCTGACCTCAGGTGATCTGCCTGCCTCAGCCTCCCGAAGTGCTGGGATCACAGGTGTGAGCCACTGCACTTGGCCTTATATATATATATTTTTTTTAGAGCTAGGGTCTCGCTATGTGGCCCAGGGTGGTCTTGAACTCCTTGGCTCAAGTGATCCTCCTGCCTCGGCCTCCCAAAGCACTAGGTTTACTGACATGAGCCACTGCGCCTAGGCTGGTGTGTGCTTTTATTTAAATTGTTCCGTAGTTCTATTTGGTTTGTTTCCTTTAATTAAATCTCAAATTTACAAGAGTCCAGACTGTCTGGACAGCCCAACAGGGACACAGAGAGTTTTGCACATTGATGTCTCAACAGCACAGGGTTCCATCGGGACTTCGTGAGAAAATCAGAATCCATGTACGTTCTTGAAGATCTCTCGGCCTAAGATAAGCGGAGAAGGTTGCCTTGGAAGTGTGGGGTAGAGGTAAGAACAGCTGGCTCTCTGGCCAAGGCCTTTGGCTTTTTCGCGGAAGCAAAAACCAAACCACGGGAAGGCTGCTCCGAGTCTGGAGTCAGAATTTCCTGTCAGTGAGTGCAGCAGGCCAGGGAGAGGCGAAAAGGGAGAGGGGCGGCCCCTGCACAGCTTCACCAGGCGTCAGTGCAGGCTCAGATGGCCCAATTGGCGAGTTTTCAAGAGAAACTCCAAATCCAGACGGGTGTGTGTGATCTCTTGGTTTTAAATGCAGGCAAATTCCAAATGTCTCAAATACTGGATGGAGCCGGCTAGACCTACCTTCTCACCAAGTAAGGCCCACAGGCCCCTGCCACAACCTCTACCCTCCACAGACAAGGTTCTGCAAAACAGTCATGGGACCTCGTTTCACCTCCCCCCACAGGCACCCAAAATAACCTTCCTGACCTGCAGCACCATTTTGCAACCTTTGAGAACCCATGCCCCCTGCTGACAAACAAAAATGGCAAATAGACTCCCCCACACCACGCCTCCACGCCCCGAGCTGAGAATCACCGCATCTCGTGGATGGTACCACAGCCAAGACGACAGCCGAGCTTTGCTTTCTTGGGTCTGTCTTATAAAAGCAACATGGTTGGCTGGTTGGTTGCTGATTGTCCAAACATGAAATCACAATATTACAATGTGCATACGTTTTGAGGCCGAGATAGGTAGGTCGCTTGAGCCCAGGAGTTCGAGACCATCCTGGGCAACATGGTGAGACCTTCTGTCTACAAAAAATACAAAGATTAGCCGGGTGTGGTGGTGCACGCCTGTAGTCCCAGCTACCCGGGGCTGAGGTGGGAGGATCACTTGAGCCTGGGAGGAAGCAGCTGCAATGAGCCGAGATTTCACCACTGCACTCCAGCCTGGGTGACACAGCGAGACTGTCTCGAAATAATAAATAAACAAAATGTGCACACAGCTCAGGTGGGTCCCCCCTCACCCCTGGGAGGGGGGCACGCTCTGTCCCCTCCCACGTGGCAGTCCCTGGATTGGAGCAGTTTCCCCTCCTGACCCAGGGCAGAGGTCTCTAGCTTCATGGAGGCATCCTGGCTGAACGTGCCAGCACTCACTGGAGCCTTCTTGAGTGGGGGGGCTTCCAGGACCACATCCTGTGGACTGAGGGGCTTCACGCACATTTATTCTCATTCAGTTCTCTGGGCCACAAGTCTGAGATGAAGGTGAGGCTAGGTCCCTCCAAGGCTGAGGGGGATCTGCCCCGCGCCTCTCCCAGCTCCTGGTGGTGGCCGGCATCCTTGGCCTTCCTTGCATGCATGTCTGTGTCCAAATCCTTTTTTTTTTTTTTTTTTTTTTTAAGACAGAGTCCCACTCTCACCCAAGCTGGAGTGCAGTGGCATGATCATCGGTCACTGCAGCCTCTAACTCCTGGGCTCAAGTGATCTTCCCTCGTCATCTCTCAAGTAGCTGGGATTATACGTGCGTACCACTACAGTAATTTTTTTTTTTTTTTTTTTGAGACGAGTCTCGCTCTGTCACCAGGCTGAGTGCAGTGGTCGATCTCAGCTCACTGCAACCTCCACCTCCCTGCAACCTGCACCTCCCAGGTTCAGGCGATTCTCCTGCCTCAGCCTCCCGAGTAGCTGGGACTACAGGCATGCACCACCATGCCCAGCTAATTTTTGTATTTTTAGTAGAGACGGGGTTTCACCATGTTGGCCAGGATGGTCTCAATCTCTTGACCTTGTGATCTGCCCGCCTCAGCCTCCCAAAGTGCTGGGATTACAGGTGTGAGCCACCACGCCCGGCCCACCACAATAATTTTTTTTTGTAGAGACGAGGATCTCACCATGTTGCCCAGGCTGGTCTTGAACTCCTGAGCTCAAGCAATCCTCCTGCCTCAGCCTGCCAAAGTGCTGGAATTACAGGAGTGAGCCACTGCACCTGGCCCCAATCCCCCACTCCCCCCCTTCTTTTTTTGAGACAGAGTCTTGCTCTGTCACCCAGGCTGGAGTGCAGTGCTGCGATCTTGGCTCACTGCAACCTCCACTTCCTGGTTCAAGCGATTATCCTGCCTCAGCCTCCCGAGTAGCTGGGACTACAGGCATGAGCTACCATGCCTGGCTAATTTTTTGTATTTTCAGTAGAGATGGGGTTTCACCGTGTTAGCCAGGATGGTCTCAATCTCCTGACCTTGTGATCCGTCCGCCTCAGCCTCTCGAAGTGCTGGGATTACAGGCGTGAGCCACCGCGCCCTGCCCCGGGCCCCCATTTTTTAAGGACCCTAGTCCTTGAATTGGGGCCCAGCCTACTCCAAGATGACATCATCTGAACTAATTCCATCTGTAATGATCTTATTTCCAAATCAGATCATCTTCTGAGGTCCTGGGGGTTAGGACGTGAGTTTATGGATGGCGGGGGTGGGGGGTGCTGCGACTTGCCCCCTAACACTCCCCTTCCCCCAGTTCACCATGTGAACCCCTAGTCCTTGTGCGAGGGGATGAAAATCCCAGGCGACATGATCAAGTGGGAAGCAGCAGCAGATTTGGCTTTTACATCAAGCGACCCAGGGGTCGGTGTGGCCCAGAAAGTACATACGGGGTGGAAGGTGGTCCCCAGAGTAGGGCCCCGAATTCCTCTCCCCACTGGGTGGGGGGCCAGGAGGAGAGGTGACATCGATGTTTGAAACAGCTTCTACAGATGCCTCAGCATCCTCTCAAAGGGGACAAGTCACCCACCTGTCTAGGGGAGTTTGGCCGGAGTCCGATTGGGAGAAAAGAGGTGGAAAAAAACCCATAAACCCCACCCACGCACAGCAGGAGAGCCCCAAAAGGCGTGAGGGGCGCGGTCGGGCGGCCCCGGGGCTCAGAGGCTGCCCTCGTCCAGCATCCGGCCCAGGCCCTCGCAGATCCTGCGCAGGTGGGAGCGGTAGGGCTCAGCGGGGCCGTAGAGTGCAGCCAGGAAGTCGCAGTCGGCCAGGTGGCCGAACACGTGGTTGATGCGGCCGTGGGACTTGGCGGTCAGGTGGGGGCCCACGGCCTCGTGCAGCAGGTCGCGGCACTCGAGCAGCCCGGCGGCCAGCACGCGCCGGTCGAAGGTGAAGTCCACCTGGTGGAAGCTGACGGCCGTCATGGCCAGGCAGCGCGCCCGGTGGCGGAAGCGCCGCAGCAGTGCCAGCTCCTCACTGCCCAGCTGGTCCCCACGCAGCAGCAGTCCCAGCTTCAGGGCCACCTTGACCAGGTTCTTGAGCATCTTCTGGGCCTCCTTGCGGCTGCGCGTGAACTCCCTGGTAGCGCGGTACAGCTCGTCCAGCACCTCGCTGCTGGTGTCATCCACCAGCACGGCCACCACTGCCTTGGACGCCATCTTACTTAGGAGCTTCTTCTGCGCCTGCAGAGCCAGGCTCTTGGTGCTGAAGGTGTCCATGGCCTGCAGGGGACACAGACCAGCCATCAGTTTTGCACACTGGGGCACTCACACAGAAGAGTTGACAATACCACAGACCCCAGAGGGCCTAACGGAATTTGTTTCTTTAAAAAGTGTCATGCTAGACGCAGTGGCTCATGCCTGTAATCCCAGCAATTTGGGAGGCCTAGGCGGGCGGATCACCTGAGGTCGAGGTCAGGAGTTCGAGACCAGCCTGGCCAACATGGTGAAACCCCATCTGTACTAAAAATACAAAAATTAGCCAGGCTTGGTGGTGGGCGCCTGTAATCCCAGCTACTTGGGAGGCTGAGGCAGGAGAATCCCTTGAACCCGGGAGGCGGAGGTTGCAGTGAGCTAAGACCATGCCACCGCACTCCAGCCTATATAATTCATGCCTGTGGTTCATGCCTGTGGTTCATGCCTGTGGTCCCAGTGCTCTGGGAGGTTGAGGCAGGAGAAATGCTTGAGGCCAGGAGTTTGAGACCAGCCTGGGCAACATAGCAAGACCCTATCTCTACAAAAAATCAAAAATTTTATTTTTTATTTATTATTATGATTATTATTATAAACAAACAGAGAAGGCCCTTCTAAACCCCACTATCTGTAGGGCCTGATGCCAGCCCTCAAACTCATCATATCCTTGCTATGAGCTGAGAAGGGGCTCAAGGTGATTGTTACAGGGGGTTCCGTTCCATCCCCCTAGGTCCAGCTCAACACTCCCCACCCTCACCCCACAGCTCCATGAGGTGGGGTTCCGAGTGAGCCCCAGACCTGGGGCTGTTCAGGGTGGAGGAGCCCCGTTACTATGGCAGTGCCTCCAGTTCCACTGCCCCCGATTATATATATATATATATATATATATATATTTTTTTTTTTTTTTTTTTTTTTTTTTCGCCCAGGCTGGAGTGCAGTGGCGCAATCTCGGCTCACTGCAAGCTCCACCTCCCGGGTTCACGCCATTCTCCTGCCTCAGCCTCCAGAGTAGCTGGGACTACAGGCACCTGCCACCACGCCCGGCTAATTTTTTGTATTTTTCATAGAGACGGGGTTTCACCGTGTTAGCCAGGATGGTCTCGATCTCCTGACCTCGTGATCTGCCCGCCTTGGCCTCCCAAAGTGCTGGGATTACAGGTGTGAGCCACCGCGCCCGGCCCCCGACAGGGTTTATAACAGGCATGCCCAAGGCCTTCAGCCCCGAGTGAGCCAGGGAGTGGTGGGTTCACAGGGGGCCATTTGTGGGGTTTCTGGGAAGGCACGGCTCCAATGATTCCTCCAACAGGGAAACACTGACTTGGACAGCCCCCGTCCAGGCTGGGACAGGGGAGGTGGCCAAGGTGAGAGGCTGGCCAGCTCTCGAGGCACAAGGGCCAGGCCTCTGACTGTAGAACCATCCCCCTGTCCCTGTCTGCTCCCTTTCTCTGTCCACCCTGCCCTGTAGCCTGCCCAATTTCCCCGGCCCTGGAGCTTCCCCCTCCACCCACCACCTTCCTGCAGCTCTGGAATTCTTCCTAAATCTCAGAGTAGGGCATAGCCCTTACCTGCTGAGAACCAGCTGACAGCTCCTCAAAGCCCCCAGGACCAAGCCCCACACCTCACTTGGAGCCCTGACTCTTCCCTGTGGACCCCAATACCCTAAGGCTCCATCTCCTCCCTGGTAAACTCCTATACATCCCCCAAAGCCTGGACCCCAAGCCCCTGCCTCTTCCCTGGTAAACTCCTACACATCCCATCACTTTGGCCCCCAAGTCTCTGCCTCGTCTGAGCCACAGGTTCCCCAGGCATCCCCATTGCTCCTCTGCTCCTCAGCTCTGCACCCCAACCGGTCTGCCTCACCCCAGGCCGCAGGGGAGGTCATGGGCCCAATTCCTTATCCACGGTGTCCCTGCAGACTCCAGAAACATCTGCTGAATGAAGAGGCGAGTGTGGAAGAACTGGGGGAGGAGGGAGGGCCTGAGACCCGCCCCCGGTCTCTCTGACTGCCCCAGGCCCTGCTCAGCCTCCACTCCCACCCTAGCGCCAGGCTGCCAGCCTTGGAATGCCATGTGGGCACCCACCTACCCCAGGAGCCCCCACAAAGCCGGTCTTTGTGTGAGTTCAGACTCGGGGAAAAGTTCCAAACCCTCGGCTGCCCTCTGAGGTCAGGGCAGGCACGGGAATTACTGGATGGGCCGCCCCTGCCCTCCGACCTCGGTCACCAGACCCTGGCTCTGCGCAGGCCTGGGCCAGAAGAGGGGTGCTGTTGACTCAGTGCCACGTGGCAGGCCCTGAATCAGCGATGTGTGCTCACTTCGTCATCGCCACCGTGTACTAGGCAGGTTGCCTGTTTTGCAGAAGAGACCACAAAGGCTCAGAGAGGCTGAGCCACTTCCCCAAGGCCACACAGCAATATAGTAACCACTGGCTCCCAACGCCCTTGAACCCCAACTCCCTCTGCCTTCCCCACCTAATGCCCTCAACTGGCCGTGAGTCTTAGAGGGCAACCCTGATATTTAGGGTCTGCTCCCAGCTCTGGCCTCTGCAGCAAGCAACGTAACAATGTGCCTCAGTTTCCCCATCTGAAATATGGGGAAGATCGGAACTAACTGTCCTGGGGCAGAACCTTGTGACCAAACCGCAATGCCCCCTAAACTGTGAGCTTCCTCTTGACGAGAGGCTGCAACCACTGCCTGGAATTCCACCCTTCCGTGCCCACCTCAGCTGTGAACTTGCAGACCTAGTTCTATCTCAGTGAGATTCTCTGTGCAAAAAAGAAAAGTTGGCCGGGTGCGGTGGCTCACACCTGTAATCCCAGCACTTTCGGAAGCCGAGGTGGGAGGATCACGAGGTCAGGAGACTGAGAACATCCTAGCTAACACTGTGAAACCCCGTCTCTACTAAAAATACAAAAAATTAGCCAGGTGTGGTGGCACATGCCTGTAATCCCAGCTACTTGGGAGGCTGAGGCAGGAGAATTACTTTGAACCTGGGAGGCGGAGCTTGCAGTGAGCCGCCAAGACCGCGCCACTGCACTCCAGTCTGGGTGAGAGTGAGACTCCGTGTCAAAAACAAAATAAAAAAAGACACACATGGCTGGGTGTGGTGGCTCACACCTGTAATCCCAGCACTTTGAGAGGCCGAGGCGGGTGGATCACTTGAGGTCAGGAGTTCAAGACCATCCTGGGCAACATGGTGAAACCCCGTCTCTACTAAAAATACAAAAATTAGCTGGGCATGGTGGCGGACGCCTGTAATCCCAGCTACTTGGGGGGCTGAGACAGGAGAATCACTTGAACCCAGGAGGCGTAGGTTGCAGTAGGTGAGATCATACCACTGGACTCCAGCCTGGGCAACAAGAGCGAAACCCTATCTCAAAAAAAAAAAAAAGGATGTTTGCAGATTCGAAGAGGGGTCTCCCGAGCCCCTGGGTCCAGCCTCTCCAGTTCATATATGAATAAACCGAGGGGGCTCGAAGAGGATAAGGCCTTTCTCTGCATCTGGGGATGAGGTTCCTGGACCTCATCGGCCCTGGAGCCCACGTCTTTCTGCCCATCTCGGGAGCTGCGTGACCCCAGGCAGGGCTGTGCCCCTCTCTGGGCCTTGACTTTCCCATCTGCCAGTCCTGAGGCTGGAGAAGTTGATTCCGGAGGGGAGTCAGGCCTGTTTACAGCTTCAGGAAGGGCCTGGGCTCCCAAGAGCAACCCCCACCCCCTGCAAGGCCAACAGGAAGAGGGATGGGGGGCAAGCAGCTGTGGCCTCCCTTCCTGGCCCCCACACTCCTAAGACGGCCAGGGCAGCCCCAGGACCTGCTGACACCTGGGGCAGCCCAGCTGCCTGGCCTTCCCCTTCCTCCTCCCTGACCCATTGTTCTGCCAGAAACGCTCCCATCCAGGCAGCCAGACAGGAGGATGACTGCTCTCCCAGGGGAACAGGACGAGGACCAAAATAAACCTGGGTCTTCCTTCCTGCAGGAGGCGGTGTAGCGGCCGCATCAGCCCTTACAGGGCAGGGGCTTTCCTAGGGACTGCCTGGGGCCTAGGGGCATCGCCCTCCAAATGCCAGGGCACCCCGCCATCGTCACAAGCACACACAGCCCGCTACAGCTTCTGGGATTCAGGTGTTAACACCCATTCAGTGGCTCAATGAACATTTATGGAGCACCAGCTGTCCTGGGGCAGAAGCTTGTAACCATACCCTAGTGTCCTGAGCCAGCGACCTGTGCCTATTCGTCATTCCCACCAGGCGCTGGCCAGGGTGCCTGTTTTGCAGAAGAGACCACAAAGGCACCGGGGATACAGCAGGCATCAAAACAGATCCCATCCCTGCCTTGCTGGGGCCCTGGCCTTCTAGACCCCAAGCTGCCTCCTCATTACAAAATCATCTGGGCCGGGCAAAGTGGCTCACACCTGTAATCCCAACACTTGAAGAGGCCAAGGCGGGAGGAGTGCTTGAACTGGGGAGTTCAAGACCAGCTTGGGCAACACAGCGAGATCCCATCTCTAAAAAAAAAATTGTTTTTAATTAGCTGGGCATGGTGGCGGGGGTCTGTGGTCCCAGGTACTCGGGAGGCTGAGAGGGGGAGAATCGCTTGAGCCCAGGAAGTCAAGGCTGCAGTGAGCTATGATCACACCACTGCACTCCAGCCTGAGCAACAGAGCAAGACCCTGTCTCAAAAGGGAAAAAAAAAAAAAAAAAAGCCAGGTGCACTGGCTCACGCCTGTAATCCCAGCACTTTGGGAAGCTGAGGTGGGCAGATCACCTGAGGTGAAGAGTTGAGATCAGCCTGGCCAACATGGTGAAACCTTATCTCTACTAAAAATACAAAAAATTACCCAGGCATGGTGGCAGGCACCTGTAATCCCAGCTACTCTGGAGGCTGAGGCAGGAGGATCATTTGAACCCGGGAGGTGGAGGTTGCAGTGACAGTGATCTGAGGTCTCCAGCCTGGGTGATAGAGCGAGACTTCGTCACAAAAAAAAAACACAGTCTGACGGCTCCTCAGACATCTAAACACGGAGTTACCATAGGACCCAGCAATTCCACTTTGGGGGATCTACCCAACAGAAACGCAAGCATACACCATGCAAACACTTGTTTTGCACGTCATGGTTTACAGCAGCATGACCCAGGGTAGCCTGCAAGTGGAAGCAACTCAGATGTCCATATGTCCATTAATGGGTGAATGAATAAACACAATGAGATCCGTCCAAACAACGGAATGTTCTCTAGCCATAAAAGGAGTGAGGCTCACACACGAGCTCCAGCGTGGATGCACCTTGAGGACATCATTCCCAGTGACAGAAGCCAGACACACAAGGCCACACAGTGTGTGATCCCACTTCTATGAAATGTTCAGGAAGGGCCGGGCACGGTGGCTCACACCTGTAATCCCAGCACTTTGGGAGGCCGAGGCGGGCGGATCACAATGTCAGGAGATGGAGACCAGCCTGGCTAACACGGTGAAACCCCGTCTCTACTAAAAATACAAAAAATTAGCCGGGCACGGTGGCGGGCGCCTGTAGTCCCAGCCACTCGGGAGGCTGAGGCAGGAGAAAGGCGTAAACCGGGGAAGCGGAGCTTGCAGTGAGCCAAGATCGCATCACTGCACTCCAGCCTGGGCGACAGAGTGAGACTCCATCTCAAAAAAAACAAAAAAAAACAAAAAAAAACAAAAAGCGTTCAGGAGAGGCCTGTCCACAGGGACAGAAAGCGGATTCACGGGTGCTGGAAACTGGAAGAGGGGAAAACGGAAAGCGATTGCTAAATCGGGAACCAGGTTTTTTTGGGGTGAGTGCTAACAGAATGTTCTGGAATTAGAGATTCCAGAAATTTATGATGGTCACATAACTTTCTGGTTATAAATTGTACACTTTAAAACAATGATTGGCCAGGTGCGGTGGCTCATGCCTGTAATCCCAGCAGTTTGGGAGGCAGAGGCAGGAGGATCACTTGAGGCCAGGAGTTCAAGACCAGCCTGGCCAGCATAGTGAAACCTGGACTCAACTGAAAAAAAAAAAAAGTCGGCCGGGCGTGGTGGCGAGCACCTGTAATTCCAGCTACTCAGGAGACTGAGGCAGGAGAATCGCTTGAACCCGGGAGGCGGAGGTTGCAGGGAGTCGAGATTGCGCCACTGCACTCCAGCCTGGGTGCAAAAACTGTTCCCCTGCTGGAAGGAGGAGGTGCCAGTAACCAATAAATAGAAACAAACAAGTTAATTTCAGGAAGAGAGATATGGGCCATGGGGGCAGGGGATGAAGTTCAGGGTAACCAGGAGGGCCTCTCTAGGGAGGGGCTGGGCCGGTTGAACTGGGCCTGCAATGACAGGGTCTGCGGGAAGATGCTCCAGGCAAAGGGCACAGCCTGTGCAAAGGCCCTGGGGCAGGGCTGTGTCACGCTTGTTACAGGAACAGCCAGGAGGCCTCAGCCCTGTCCACAGCCTCTGTCCAGGTCCATCCACAGCTCTGAGGTCTCCCTGCTGTGACCCTTGGCAGGCCCTGTGCATGGGGATAGCTTTCCCATCTGTAAAATGAGTGACCAGGCACCAACTCCCTGGCTCCCTTGACTCTTCCCCTGGTCTCTATATTCTCTTTTTTTTTTTTTTTTTTTTTTTTTTTTTGAGACAGATCCTCCTGCCTCAGCCTCCCAAAGTGCTGGGACTACAGGCATGAGCTACCACCCCTGGCTTAAATGTACTTTATTTAACTATAAGTTTATGTATATATGTATGTATGTTTGTCTGTATATATGTTTGTATGTATTTTGAGATGGAGTATTGCTCTGTCTCCCATGCTGGAGTGCAGTGGCCAAATCTCAGCTCACTGCAACCTCTGCCTCCCAGGTTCAAGCGATTTACCTGCCTCAGCCTCAGCCTCCCAAGTAGCTAGGACTACAGGTGCGTGCCACCACACCCGGCTGGTGTATTTTTATTTGTACAAAAATACAAATTTGTGTATTTTTAGTAGAGATGGGGTTTGGCCATGTCAGCCAGGCTGGTCTCGAACTCCTGGCCTCAAGTGATCTACTTGCCTCGGCCTCCCAAATTGCTGGCATTACAGGTGGGAGCCACCACACCCAGCCTTAACTATAAGTTTATATTCTCCCACGTTAAATAATGGCTGCGTTTAACTACCAGATGGCAAAATTCCTGAAAACACAGGAGGTGGCTCTGGTGAGCTGGCTGCAATTATATCACAAGTCCCTGCCATCCCCACCCCTGTCCCATGAATTCTTCATGCCCCTCACAGAGAGTGTCAATAATTGATGGATCTGTTCAGCAGGGCCACGCCAGCGGCTCCATCTGTCTTGTCTCAGCCCCGGCTGCGCTCCAGGGGCCCAGGGGGGCCTCAGGCCTCTTCCCACCAAGGCCAGTGATCCCAGGCCTCATCCCACCAATTCCCAGGGTCCCACTGCACCCAGCCCTTTAAGACCCATGACTCACAGGCTGGGCACGGTGGCTCACGCCTGTAATCCCAGCACTTTGGGAGGCCGAGGTGGGCAGATCACCTCAGGTCGGGAGTTCAAGACCAGCCTGGCCAACGGGGTGAAACCCCATCTCTACTAAAAATACAGAAATTAGCCGTGTGTGGCGCACGCCTGTAATCCCAGCTGCTAGGGAGGCTGCATCACGAGAATCGCATGAACCTGGGGGGTGGAGGTTGCAGTGAGCTCCACTTCACTCCAGCCTGAGAAACAGAGTGAGACTCTGTCTCAAAAAAAAAAAAAAAAAAAATCCATGACTCAGGCCTTGCAAGTTGGTGTCCATTTTATTTTTTTTTATTCTTTTTTTTTTTTTTTTTTTTTAAGACAAGGTTTACTCTGTTGCCCAGGCTGGAGTGCAGTGGTACCATTATAGCTCACCATAGCCTCGACCTCCTGGGCTCAAGTGATCCTCCCACCTCAGCCTCCTGAGTAGCTGGGACTACGGGTATGCGCCACCATGCCTGGTTATTTTTTTTTTCTTTGTAGAGATGGTGTCTTGCTATGTTGCCCAGGCTAGTCTCGAACTCCTGGGCTCAAGTGATCCTCCCGCCTTGACCTCCCAAAATGCTGGGATTGCAGGCATGAGCTGCCACACTTGGCCAGGGTCCATTTTATTTTATTTTTATTTTTTTGAGACAGAGTTTCACTCTTGTTGCCCAGTCTGGAGTGCAATGGCGTGATCTCAGCTCACTGCAACCTCTGCCTCCTGGGTTCAAGTGATTCTCCTGCCTCAGCCTCCCAAGTAGCTGGGATTACAGGCATGCGCCACCACGCCCGGTTAATTTTGTATTTTTAGTAGAAACGGGGCTTCTCCATGTTGGTCAGGCTGGTCTCGAATTCCTGACCTCAGGTGATCCGCCCGCCTCAGCCACCCAAAGTGCTGAGATTACAGGCATGAGCCACTGTGACTGGCCAATTTTGTTTTTTATTTATTTTTTGAGACGGAGTCCCGCTCTGTTGCGCGATCTCAACCCACTGCAACCTCCACCTCTCGGGTTCAAGCAATTCTCCTGCCTCAGCCTCCCAAATAGCTGGGATTACAGGCACCTGCCACCATGCCTGGCTAAGTTTTGTATTTTTAGTAGAGATGGGGTTTTGCCACGTTGGCCAGGCTGGTCTCCTCCTGGGCTCAAGCAATCCTCCTGCCTCGGCCTCCCAAAATGCTAGGATTACAGGCGTGAGCCGCTACACTTGGCCAGTGTCCATTTTAGTTATGACAAAAGAGAGAGGGGAATCTGTTGGCCCAAGTTGGGGGTGACATCAGTTGTTCTCAAACTGGGTTCCCCAGAACCCTCATGACCACCCCATGGATGGGTAGGGGCCAGCTGCCTGCTGGGTTGTGGCGGGGAGCCTGGACACTTTCTACTGTGGCCAGATTTCCACTGGAGAAAGGGTTCGAGGGCCAAACATGAATTATCGGTTACCCACAGCCCATGACTCTGCAGAGGAGGGGACAGGCTTGCCTCAGCCCAAGCAATAGGTTCTCACAGTGCAGAGAATTCTAGGATCACCTGGCAGGAGGTGCATCCAGCCCATAAATGTGTCCCAACGCAACCTACTTCTTTTTTTTTTTTTTTTTTTTTTGAGACAGAGTCTCACTCTGTTGCCCAGGCTGGAGTGCAGCGGCACGACCTTGGCTCACTGCAACCTCTGCCTCCTGGGTTCAGGTGATTCTCCTGCCTCAGCTTCCTGAGTAGCTGGGATTACAGGCACGCGCCACCATGCCTGGGTAATTTTTGTATTTTTAGTAGAGACGGGGTTTCACCATGTTGGTCAGGCTGGTCTCCAACTCCTGACCTCAGGTGATCCACCTGTCTCAGCCTCCCAAAGTGCTGGGATTACATGAGCCACCGTGCCTGGCCTAACGCAACCCGCTTCTTATCTCCCCCACAGCCTCCATCCTGGTCCCCTCGTCCCTCGGCACCATCTATCCCCATGCCCCTGTCTATCCTCCCTATAGCAGCCAACGGGTGCCTGTGAGTACCTGAGTCAGGTTCCCTCCTTCCCCTGCCCACCACCCTCCATGGCTCCCACCTTCCTTGGGGTCAAAGCCAAGTGTTCCTGGCAGCCCATAAAATCCTGCGCACCCTGCCCTGTCCCCTCCCTGCCCTCCCCTCCTCCCTCCCTCCCCTCCCCTCCTCCCTCCCTGCTCCTCCTCACTGCTCCAGCCCCATGGGCCTCCTTGCTGCTCCTCCACCATGCCAGGCGCCAACCTGCCCCAGGGCCTTTACACAACCTGTGCTCTCTGCCTGAGCTGCTCTTCCCCCAGGTCTCCACATGGCTGTTTCTTTCTTGTCATCCAGGTCTGGGTTTTTACATGGCCCCTCCTCAGGAGGCCCTCCCAGATCCCCCATCTGTTTTACTTATTTTATGTGTATATTTTTAAATTTTTTTTTTTTTTTGAGATGGAGTCTCACACTCTGTCAACCCAGGCTGGAGTGCAGTGGTGCGATCTCGGCTCACTGCAACCTCTGCCTCCTGGGTTTAAGTGTTTCTCATGCCTCAGCCTCCTGAGTAGCTGGATTCGGGCACTCACCACCATGCCCGCCTCATTTTTGTATTTTTAGTAGAGACAGGGTTTTGCCCTCTTGGCCAGGCTGGTCCTGAATTCCTGACCTCAGGTGATCTGGCCACCTCGGCCTCCCAAAGTGCTGGGATTACAGGCGTGAGCCACGGCGCCCAGCCAATTCTCTTCTTTTTCTTTGAGACACGGTCTCACTCCTATCGCCCAGGCTGAAGTGCAGTGGCATGATCTCCGCTCATTGCAGCCTCAACCTCCCACTCTGGCTGGGACTACAGGCCCGCGCCACCACACCTGGCTAATTTTTTTTTTCTTTGTTTTAAGTAGAGACAGGGTTTCACCATGTTGCCCAGGCTGGGAAATTCTCTAGATGGACCTGCAAGTTTTGGGTTATAGGGAAACTGAGTCAGAGAGGGTCAGGAGCTTGCCTGTTTCTAAAGCAGTGATGTGGCAGAATCAGAATTTAAACCCAGCCTTTAACCTAGCGCAATCCTTTCCTCATCCTAGTCAATGGCACATTTGGGGTTCAAGTCTCCTCTCTCCCAGAGCCCACCCCAGAGGGGAAGGATCGAAGCCTTAGGAAGCTTCTAGAAGTACTGTGTCCTGTAATCCCCTCCTCGGGCTTTTGACAATGTCTTGCTGAATCTCCCCCACCCCTCAAAGCACCCTCCCTCCCCCCAGTTATCTCAGCCCCACAAGAAAAAGGAGATGACCAGCCCCATTGGACAGATGGGGAAACTGAGGCCTAGAAGGTGGGGATTTACAAGATCCCAAGAACTCTGCCAGAGGTCCCTGCGTCAAAGCTCGAGCGGGTGTGATTCCAGGGAGGGGTGCTGAGGGGTGTTGGGAGATGCTGGGAAGGGGCAGGCACGCTGTGGAGCTGGGCAGTTCCTGCCTCTCGCTCTGCCTCCTTGCCCCCCTCCCCGTCTGTAACACCAGAGGCTGTACCTGGGCAAGTGTGAGTCATTTTTTAGCGTTGACGTCTCTCTGGGAGGAGTGTTTCCCTGTCAACAGCTGGAGTTTTGTCCTCAAGGCACCCTTTCGTGGCCCCATTGGACAGATGGGGACACTGAGGCCTCCGGAACACACCATACTGAATTGTCAAGCAATCAAAAGACCCCTCGCCCACCTGGGCTGACCCCTGGGGGAAAGGGGATGAGGAAACTGAGGCTCTGGGGGCACGTGACCGTCGGCCAAGGCCACACAGCAGGAAGGGCCGTACCGCGGGGCCTCAGACCTGCACCCGTCTGCAGAGCCACCCCACCATCAGAGCAGGGTTCAAGTCCCCCCCGGCCCCGTATTCCCCGCAGGGGTCCAGGCACTCACCCACCACCTGTATCCCAGGCTGCTCCTGCCTCTGGCCAGTGCCCGATTCACCCAGGTGTTTGTGTGGCTGGAGACAGCCCTTTGTTCACCGTTTCCATAGGTACAGCGTCCGTGAGCGGCCCCTCCTCTGCCCCTCCCAGCCCTTGCCTGTGCAGGTCCGGGGCCCAGCCCATCCAGGGAGCTTGTTATGTTTCAAAGTTGGCGCCCTCGGACCTGCCGTAGTGGCAGAGGGCACAGCCCATGCAAAGGCCCTGAGACAGGACCTTGCCTGGGGTGTTGGAGGAACAGCAGGAGGCCAGTGTGACTGGGGCAGAGCCGCAGCGAGAGTCAGGCGGGTTATGAGCAGGGCCTGTATTCCTGCATCTGATCCCCCAGCAGCCCTCAACTCGGGGAGTTACGACCCACTCCTCTTTTACAGATGAGGAAACTGAGGCTCCGCAGAATTGAAAAACTGGTTCAAGATATCATGCGGGTGGCAGAGCTCAAACCTAGATTGGTCCAAGCTCCGCCACCACTGGGCTGGCCCTGCTGGGGCCTCCCAAGGCGTTCATCACTCCCAGCTGAGCTGGGACTGGCTCAGGAAATAAACTCTGGCGGCCTGTTTACACCTGGGGCTGCTCCTCCACCAGCCCTTCCCCCCACCACAGAGAAGGTGCTGGGAAATGTGAGGATGCAGAGAAAACAGATTCTGTCCTGCCTCTGTCCCCAGTTCCCTGGCCAAACATTGGAAGCACTGGCCTCTTTCTAGGCTTTAGTTTACCATCCCAGGAAATGGGCCTAGTTCGACTTCACAGAAAAGGCCAGGAGGCGACAGATGTCCTTCAGATCACCTGCCAATTACCTTAGCAGCGACGGTCCCAGTTCACAGCTGGCAAAACTGAGGTCAAGGCCCCACAGGCCACTTGGGAGCTCGTTAGGGGCCAGTCTGGGTGGGCCCGGGCTGGCCTAGGCCTGGCTCCCCGCCACCGATGCCTGGACCGATGCCTGGTTTAGCCAGAAGCTAGTCATGCCCACCTCCGCACGGCTGGCCCAGCTGCCCACCCCCTGGAATGCCCTCAGGGTTCTGGAATCTGGCCTGAGCACCTGCGCCCTGAAGTTAAAGGGGGCAGAGTCCACTAGAGTCCACATGGGGGATGGGGGTGCTGGTCCCAGAGCAGAGCCCCACGCCAACGGGGGCAATTGAGACTCAACCTGTCTCCCCCTAACCTATACAGCGAGAGTGACAGAGAGACAGAGGGAAACTGAGGCAGGAATGCAGACGGACAGGCGGTGGGGTGCAGAAGCATTAAGGGGCGGGAGAGACAGAGGGCGGCCAGGTGGCCCCGGGATGCGCTGAAATGGGGGGCGCCCCGGCACTGCGCGCTCACCTGCTCTCGGAGCAGAGTCCGTACGTCCAAACGTCGGGGGTCCGTCCGGCCGCCTCCGTGGGCCGGGGCCGTTGCCGCGGCGGTGGGAGCAGCGCCGGAGCCGGAGCCGGAGCCGGGGCCGGGGCCGGGGCGGGGCGGGGAGCGCGGCCCCGCCCTCCACTCGCCTCGCCCCTCGGCAGACCACGCCCTCCACTCGCCCCGCCCGCGCGGAGGGGACTGGAGAGTTGCCAGGCATGAGGGGGCGGGCCAAGCGCTCCGGATTAGCCAATGACAGGGCGGGCAATGTACGAAAAGGCCAATGGGAGCAGGGCACTGCGATGGGGGGAGGTGGGGGGAAGGGGCGGAGCCTGGGGCGGGGTCAGGCGGCTCTCGGGGATTCCTCCGGAATCGCGAAGGGGCCCGGATGCGGGGGCGAGGCTGTCGTGGGGGTGCCGGCCGCAGAAAAGGGAAGAGATAAGAGTACGAGACAGACAGAGAACCTGGGGCGGGGGGCATAGAGACACCAACAGGAAGAGACCAGAGAGCCAAAAGGCAAAACAGACCAACCACGTGGTTCTGCACGGGCCCCTTCCTCCTCCTGGGGCTAGTTTACCCACCTGGATAATAGGAATTTCGGCAGAAGCGTGTTTCTCAAACTACGGCCTCGGGGAACCCTTCGCGTCAGAAAGATCTGAAAGTCCATTTAAAAATGCAGATTCCAACTAGGCGTGGTGCCTCACGCCTGGAATCCCAGCACTCTGGGAGGCCGAGGCAGGAGGATACCTTGAGCCCAGGAGTTTGAAACCAGCCTAGGCAACCTAGGGAGACCTTGTCTCTACAAAAAAAAAAAAGAAGAAGAAGAACAAAATAAGTTAAAAATTTAAAAATACAGATTTCTGTGCCACCAGAAGGGAGGAATCTAACCCAGGGTTGTGGGGCTGTAGATAAATCTTTGGGGTGAGGTGGAGGGCTCCTGGAGACACCATCAGAGGATCCCCAGGTCCAGCCTCGATTTCCGTAGGAATGAGCCTGCAGGACACACAGGAGCCTCCCGGCTGCGCAGCGCCAGCTGGGGCCCCCCGGGGAGGATGCAGCTGTGAGTCCTGGGAACCAGGCCCTGGAGCTGCTCCCAGGTCCCCTGTAGCTCCATTTCCGCTCTGCAGCCCCAACCCTGGGTCCCGGTTGCAGCTAGGGCCTAGGGAGCCCATAGCAACCTCGGTGCTTCTTCCTCCAGGAAACCAGACAACAAATTGTTGAGGGCCTGTTGTGTGTCCTGACCTGCACACGGGATTCAGGGAGACCGAGGCACAGGCCTCAAGAGGCAAAAGTAAGTTAAATATCTCATTGACTGGGCCCGGTGGCTCACCCCTGTAATCCCAGCACTTTGGGAGGCCGAGGTGGGCGGATCACCTGAGGTCAGGAGTTTGAGACCAGCCTGGACAACATGGTGAAACCCCGTCTCTACTAAAAATACAAAAATTAGCCGGGTGTGGTGGCACATGCCTGTAATCCCAGCTACTCAGGAGGCTGAGGCAGGGGAATCGCTTGAACTCTGGAGGCGGAGGTTGCAGTGACCCAAGATCGGGCCACTGCACTCCAGCCTGGGCACAGAGCAAAATTCCATCTCAAAAAATAAAACATACAAAAAAAAAATTAGCTGGGCATGGTGGTGCACGCCTGTAGTCCCAGCTACTCGGGAGGCTGAGGCGCCAGAATTGCTTGAACCCCGGAGGCAGAGATTGCAGTGAGCCAAGATCGTGGCACTGCACTCCAGCCTGGGCTACAAAGCAAGAGCCCATCTCAAAAAATAAAAAATAAAACAAAAATATGAAAAAATTAGCCAGGAGTGGTGGTGCACGCCTGTAGTCCCAGCTACTTGGGAGACTAAGGCATGAGAATCACTTGAACCCAGGAGGCAGAGGTTGCAATGAGCCGAGATCGCGCCACTGCACTCCAGCCTGGGCAACAGAGCGAGACTCCGTCTCAAAAAAAAAAAAATTCTTTTATTTTGGAGAGAGACTGAGGCCAGAGGTCACACAGGCGCAAGGTGGTAGAGTCAGGAGTGACTGTCCCATTTTACAGACGATGAAATGGAGCCCCAGAAGGAGGAAGGGATGGGTCCCAGGCCACACAGCCACGTGAGGCAGAGGTGGGATTAGGACCTGATTCGGTCTGACTTTGGTGTGGTGTCAACCCCAGCATCAAGGGGGTCTCCCCATCAGGGCAGGAGGACCGGAGGCATCGGAGCCTCGCGTGATTTCACCTTTTTTCTTTCTTTTTTTCTTTCTTTTAGACAGGGTCTCGATTTGTCACCCAGGCTGGAGTGCAGTGGTGCAATCACAGCTTACTGCAGCCTCAACTTCCTGGGCTCAAGTAATCCTTCTGCCTCAGCCTCCCAAGTAGCTGAAATCACAGGTGTGCACCACCAAGCTCGGCTAATTTTTATTTTTTTTAATAGAGATAGGGGGTGTCTCACTATGTTGCCCAGGCTGGTCTCAAACTCCTAGCCTCAAGCGATCCTCCTGCCTCTGCCTCCCAAAGCGCTGGGATTACCTGGTCTCTTTTCTATATCAGATAAGAAGGTTGGGACTCGGGAGGGCTGGGGTTCGGTGGGGTGTGTAGGGGTGGGGGAGGGATGATCTTGGCCAGGAATGCAGGCTCACTGGGTGATGGGGCTCAGTGAGAATAGGGCCTCTGCTGGGACTGGGCTCTGTCTACAGTAAGGGTGCAGCCCAGGAACAGGGTTCAGCCTAGAGTTGGAGGCTCTATCGAGGGTCCAGGCTCAGCCCAGAGTCGGGATTTGGACGGGGTCGCAGGCTCTATTCCGGGTCAGACCTCAGCCTAGAGGGGGGCTCAGCCCTGAGTTGGGAGCGCAGGCGGATGGAGACTCTATTGAGTTTGAGGCTTGGCCCAGGACCGGGGCTCAAAGACGGATCAGAGGCTCTATCCAAAGCTGGGGTCTCAGCCCAGGTCCCAGCTCTACTGGGATTGAGGTTTGGCCCAAGGCTGGAGCTCAGCCCAGTGTCGCGGCTCCGTAGGAGGTCGGGGATCGATCCAGAGTTGGGGGCTCTATAACCCGGTAAAGCTCAGCCGGGTGGGAGTCGGGTCCAGAGTCCCGAGGGTCCCGGGGGTCGCCGCTGCGCCGTTTCCGATCATGCCCGGCAGAGGGCGCGCTCTGCCCACAGCCCGGGCTGGCGGCGCCTTCGCTTCCTCGGAACCCGCGGCCGGGGCGGGCGGGATCTGCGTGCGGGGCGGGGTCTCCGGGCCTAAGTCTCCCCGGAGCCTAGACCCACTAGAGTCACCCGCACCCCCAGGCCAGGCCTCGCACCCTGCCAGGCTGTGCAACCCGCAGCTAGCGACCCCCTTCTCTGGCCCTCTGCCTCGGCCCAGTGCCATGGGATCCCGGTTGGGGGAGCTATGGAACCTTGAATGTGGGGGCGATGGAACTCCGTTTGCGGGGATGATGAGACCCCGGTTGGGATGGGGGATGGGACTCCGTTTGTGGGGTGATGGGATCCTGGTTGCGGGGGGCCGATGAGATCCCAGTTGAGGGGCCTGGAGGAGGCGCTTGTTCTGTTGTTCTGCAGGAGCCAGGGGACTCGTCTTGGGGGCCAGAACGCACTGCCCTCCCCCTTCCCCCTCTCCCAATGGTAACTCCTACACGTCCGCCATCTGTCCCCAGCCCATCTGTCTGTCTCTGCAAGACCCTTTCCAAGGCCACTTGAGAAAGGGAGTGGGTCGGCGGGCCCAGAGCAGGGACGGAAGGAGGGAGCGAATCTTGCCGGAGCGCTCACCTCTCAAAGTCCAGGCCCGGGGGCCTCCTGGAACTTTCCCAAGGTCACTGGAAGAGAGGGAGGGGCTGTCACCCTCCCTGGGGTCAGGAGCTGGGCGCGGGGTCAGGGGCGCACTCCTTTCCCCTCACCCACTAAACCAACTCCCTCTATCTTCCTGCTGCCAGAGAAGGAGCCAGCCTGCCCCCGAGGGAGGGTGGATTTACAAGTGTCAGCCGTGCAGACGCCAGCCTGTGTCAGCAGGGTGCCTGGGAAGGTAGAAGGCGCCTGTGTGCCCGTGTGTGCCCTGTGGGTGGGTGGGTGTGTTTGGGGAGAGGGCAGCCCGATCGTCTGCTGCCCCTGGGGATAGAGAGTCCTTAGTCATCCCGGGCAGGAAAGGAAACTTTGGCCGGGCGCGGTGGCTCAAGCCTGTAATCCCAGCACTTTGGGAGGCCAAGGCGGGCGGATCACAAGGTCAGGAGCTCGAGACCATCCTGGCTAACATGGTGAAACCCCGTCTCTACTAAAAAAATACAAAAAAAATTAGCCGGGCGTGATGGCGGGCGCCTGTAGTCCCAGCTATGCAGGAGGCTGAGGCAGGAGAATGGCGTGAACCCGGGAGGCAGAGCTTGCAGTGAGCCGAGATCGTGCCACTGCACTCCAGCCTGGGCGACAGAGCAAGACTCCGTCTCAAAAAAAAAAAAAAAAAAAAAGGAAAGGAAACTTCACTTTTTGGAACCTCAGTGACTGCATCTGGAAGATGGGTGCAGTGATCATAGTGGATTCAGAGATTTGTAAAACTGCAAGGACAGCGTGCTGGGACTCAGCACTCTTGCATTGGCTGACGGCCTCAATAAGACACCGGCAGCTGGGCGCGGTGGCTCACGCCTGTAATCCCAGGACTTTAGGAGGCCAAGGCGGGCAAATCACTTGAGGTCAGTTCGAGACCAGCCTGGCCAACATGGTGAAACCCCGTCTCTACAGAAAATACCAAAATTAGCCGGGTGTGGTGGTGAGCGCCTGTGGTTTCAGCTACTTAGGAGGCTAAGGCAGGAGAATCATTTGAACCTGGGAGACGAAGGTTGCAGTGGGCCGAGGTTGTGCCACAGGACTCCAGTCTGGGTGACAAAGCAAGACTCTGTCTGAAACAAAAAAGAAAAGGAAAGGAAAAAGAGAGAAAACAGCTGAGAATTGTCACACCCAGAGATCAGAAAATCTGGGGTATTTATCCTCCCATGTTCAACCAGCATTGACTAAGGACTACTCCCAGGAACCTTAGCTCTGGGCAGAGAGAACGCCCCAAAACAGGGAGATATGTCTGTGGTTCTGAGCAGCTGCTACAGGACATGACTCAGTGTGGGCTGATGAGAGCCAGCCCCGGGGCTTAGTCCAGAACTACAGAGGAGGCAGCACCAGGCTGGGGAAATACTAGCTGGGATCTGCTAAGGGCTGGTATGAGATCCGCCTTCTGGCAGAAGCCAGGGGAGGAGAACAGAGCTAAGTCCAGGAAGGAGACTGAATACTGGAGGCCCCTTGATCAAACTGTGCCTGAAGCCCCTCTGGACCAGGCAAGGACATTTCTCTCTCTCTCTCTCTCCCCCTCCCTCCCTCCTCTCTCCCCCCCTCCTCTCCCCTCCCCCATCTTGGTGGGGTCTCACTATGTTGTCCAGGCTGGTCTTGAACTCCTGGCCTCAAGTGATCCGCCTGCCTCAGCTTCCCAAGGTGCTGGGATTACAGACATGAGCCTCTGTGCCCAGCCCTAACACCTTGTATTTTAACAGCTCGGTGATATGTTCAGGTCCTCTACTGGACTGAGAGTCCTGGAAGAGCAGGTCTGGGCCCATTTTTCTCCTGCCATGTTCCTGGTGCCCAAAACAGGGCCTGGCACACAGTAGGTGCTCACTTAAACGAGTGTTAAGCAATCAAATGAGATTTCTTTTCTCAATTTGTGGTTGAGAAAACAAAGCCCAGGAAAGGGAGCAGACTTGTCCACAAAGCAAGTAGGAATCTGGGTCAGGATTCAAATCAGACATGTGGCTCATGGCCCAGCACATCCCTTCACCTGTGGAGCGCTTCTGCCGTCTGCCCTGTCTCTCTCCACCATGGCTCGGTCTGGCCAGCCTCTCTCCTCCTTATCTCCCTGGAATGCCCCCCACCCCCACCACAGCTTCCAGGGAGACTCCACAGGGCCCAGGCAATCCGGGAGGGCTTCCTGCAGGAAGGGCTCCTAGACAGTGCGGTGTGCTGAGAGCTGTGTCTGACTGTGAAATGCCGGTTGATTTGCTCGTCTACATCTTTTCAGGAGGCACAGGGCACAGGTGGGATATATTCCCACAGCTGTCCTCACACTTACCCATCTGTCCCGGTGACTTCATCAGAGCCTGAGCTGGGGGTGTGGCTGACCTCATCTTCCCACCTCCCGGAGTGTGGTGAGCAGAATCCTGACCTGTTGAAAGTATTAACTCAGCAGCCCCACGCCTGGCCTGAATCTAGGGCAGCGAGCTCCTTCTGCTCATTATCTGAGTCTCTGCCTGCTGTTAAAGTTCCCCTTTTAGCTGATAAGGAAAATGAGCCCAGAGAGTGACTTCCCTTGCCCTGGAGACACACAGCATGTGCTGAGAGCTGGACTGGTCTCTCCTTGGCCACTGTCTTGCCTCTTCAGTGCATTCTCTGCAAAGCCACTAGAGGGTGCCTGTGAGCACCTGACTCAGGTCCTGTTCCTCCTCTGCCCACAGCCTTCTATGGCTCCCACCTCCCTCAAGGTCAAGACCCAAGTCCTTCCTGCAGCCCATGACGGCCTGCGTGACCTGACCCGTCCCCTCCTTGCCCTCCCCTCCTCCCTCTCTACCCCTAGCTCACTCTACTCCAGCCACACGGGCCTCCTTGCTATTCCTCCAACATGCCAGGTGTGGTCCTGCCCCAGGGCCTTTGCATGCATGGTGCCCGTAGCCTGGGATGCTGTTCCCTGGAGATCTTCATAGAGCACTTGCTCTAATCAGCTCGGGATGAGCAATGGAGAGGGAGAAAACCACTCACAGAGGGATAGGGGAATGCTAACGAAACGTTGTTTTTTTTTTTTTTTTTTTTGAGACGGAGTTTTGCTCTGTTGCCCAGGCTGGAGTGCAATGGCGTGATCTCGGCTCACTGCAACCTCTGCCTCCCAGGTTCAAGTGATTCTCCTTCCTCTTCCTCAGCCTCCCAAGTAGCTGGGATTAGAGGTTCGTGCCACCACATCAAGCTAATTTTTGTATTTTTAATAGACACGGGTTTCACCATGTTGGCCAGGCTGGTCTCGAACTCCTGATCTCAAGTGATCCGCCTGCCTCAGCCTCCCAAGGTGCTGGGATTACAGGCGTGAGCCACCGCAGCCAACCGATGAAACCTTTTCTAGCTTCCTTCATCTCTCCTCCTGAAGAAAGACCTTCAGCCCACCTGGTGAGTCATGGCCATGGCGGGCCCTCTGTTTCCCCATGTGTAAGAGACAGGTAAGGCTTCCCAAATCCATGCCAATGGCTTCTCATCTTTTCTTCCATTTCCCCATATCCATAGTTATCTATTTTCCTTTAAACCTCACATCTGAAATATCAGTCAATGTATTTTTAAAATCTTTTTTAGCTGGGCACAGTGCCTCTCGCCTGTAATCCCAGCTCTTTGGGAGGCTGATGGGGGAGGATCGCTTGAGGCCAGGAGTTCCAGACCAGGCTGGGTAACATAACAAGACTCCATCTCTACAAAAAAAAAAAAAAAAGCAAAGATTAGCCGGACGTGGTGGTGCACACCTGTGGTCCCAGCTACTCAGGAGGCTGAGGTGGGAGGATCATTTGAGCCTGGAAGGCCGAGCGATCTGGTTTGCTTCTGTGTCCTCACCCAAATCTCATCTCGAATTGTAATCCCCACGTGTTGAGGGCGGGAGGTGATTGGATCATGGGGGCAGTTTCCCCCGTGCTGTTCCTGTGATAGTGAGTGAGTTGTCACGAGATCTGACGGTTTTATAAGTGTTTGAAGTTTCTCCTTCGTCCCCCTGGTCTTGTGAAGAAGGTGGCTGCTTCCTCTCCCACCATGATTGTAAATTTCCTGAGGCTTCCCCAGCCACGAGGAACCTAGTCAATTAAACCTCTTTCCTTTATAAATTACCCAGTCGCAGTGGCTCACGCCTGTAATCCCAGCACTTTGGGAGGCCGAGGTGGGCAGATCACAAGGTCAGGAGATCCAGGCCATCCTGGCCAACATGGTGAAACCCTGTCTCTACTAAAAATTACAAAAAAATTAGCCGGGCGTGGTGGCACGCGCCTGTAGTCCCAGCTATTTGGGAAGCTGAAGCAGGAGAATCACTTGAACCTGGGAGGCGGAGGTTGCAGTGAGCCGAGATCTCGCCACTGCACTCCAGCCTGGGCGACAGAGTGTGACCGCGTCTCAAAATAAATAAATAAATAAACAAACAAAAAATAAATAAATAAATTACCCAATCTCAGGAACGTTCTTTATAGCAGTGTGAGAACAGACCAATATATTCAGACTGCAGTGAGCCGTGATGGCGCCACTGTATTCTATCTAACCTGGGTGACAGAATGAGACTCTGTCTCTAAAAAATAAAAAATAAAAAATAAATCCTTTTTTTTTTTAATCACAAAGGTGAAAGGAAAATCAGCTTCTCTCACCATAGATTGAAGGTAACTGAAAATATAATTTAGTCTGATTGACTTAAATGGATCCCGTAGAGACGGAAGGAATGACAGGTGGGAGAGACTTAGAACCACTCCCTCGACCCCTTGTCCTGGAGAGACCCAACTGAGACTTGAGAAAGACAGAACAGATATTCAAAGGGGTCACTGTGCAACTGGGCTTCCAGGTTATTCCATACCACGCCAAACACTCTGCGAAGTCATATTTTGTTTTGTTTTTTGTTGGTTTTGAGACGGAGTTTCGCTCTTGTTGCCCAGGCTGAAGTGCAGTAGAATGATCTCTGATCACTGCAACCTCTGCCTCCCAGGTTCAAGTGATTATCCTGCCTCAGCCTTCTGAACAGCTGGGATTACAGGTGTGCGCCACTGCACCCGGCTAATTTTTGTATTTTTATTTATTATTTATTTTTATTTTTATTTTTTTTGAGATGGAGCCTCACTCTTATTGTCCAGGCTGGAGTGCAATGGCACGATCTCTGCTCACTGCAACCTCCGCCTCTCGGTTTCAAGCAATTCTCCTGCCTCAGCCTCCCAAGCAGCTTGGGATTACAGGCGCCCACCATCACACCAGGCTAATTTTTGTATTTTTAGTAGAAACAGGGTTTCACCATGTCAGCCAGACTGGTCTCAAACTCCTGACCTCAGATGATCTGCCCGCCTTGGCTCCCAAAGTGCTGGGATTACAGGCGTGTGCCACCACGCCTGGCCAATTTTTGTATTTTTAGTGGAGATGGGGTTTTGCCATGTTGGCCAGGTTGGTCTCAAACTCCTGACCTCAGGTGATCCTCCTCCCTTGGCCTCCCAAAGTGCTAGGATTCCAGGTGTGAGTCACCACACATGGCCTATTTTTTTTTTTTTTTTGACACAGAGCCTCGCTCTGTTGCCCAGGCTGGAGTGCAGTGGCATGATCTCACCGCAACTTCTGCCACCCGGGTTCAAGGGATCCTCCTGCCTCAGCCTCCCAAGTAGCTGGCATTACAGGTGCCTGCCACCACACCCGGCTAATTTTTGTATTTTTAGTAGAGACGGGGCTTCACCATGTTGGCCAGGCTGGTCTCAAACTCCTGACCTCTAGTGATCTGCCCACCTCTGCCACCCAAAGTGTTGGGATTATAGGCGTGAGCCACTGTATCCGGCCTGTCTTATTTTCTGCTGTGTTCTCAGGACCTAGAACAGATGAGCACACAGTAGGCGCTCAATAAATGTGAAATAAACAAATGCACCCATGTCTGCTTCTCCTTATGGCCCATTGTGATTGGCAGAATATTGACACCGCCCCGTCCAAAGATGTCCACATCCTAATTCCCAAATGCTATGTATATGGTACCTCAATTGGCAAAAAGGACTTTGCAAATGGGATTACGTTAAGGATCTTGAGATGAGGAGATGATCCTGGATTATCCGGATAAGCCCAGTGCAATCACAGGGTGCTTATAAGAAGGAAGCAGGAGGCTGGGCGCAGTGGCTCATGCCTATAATTCCAGCACTTTGGGAGGCCGAGGCGGGCGGATCACCTGAGGTCAGGAGTTTGAGCCAAGCTTGCCCAACATGGTGAAACTCTGTCTCTACTAAAAATACAAAAATTAGCCAGGTGTGGTGGCGGGCACCTGGAGGCTGAGGCGGGAGAATCACTTGTGCTCGGGAGGTGGAGCTTGCAGTGAGCCAAGATTGCCCCACGGCACTCCAGCCTGGGTGACAGAGTGAGACTCTGTCTCAAAAAAAACAAACCAAACCAAACCAAAAAAAAAAAAAAAAGATGGGGCCCGGCGCAGTGGCTCTTGCCTGTAATCCCAGCACTTTGGGAGGCCAAGGCAGATGGATCACAAGGTCAGGAGTTCCAGACCAGCCTGGCCAATATGGTGAAACCCCGTCTCTACTAAAAATACAAAAAAAAATTAGCCGGGTGTGGTGGCTCGCATCTGTAGTCCCAGCTACTCAGGAGACTGAGGCAGAAGAATCGCTTGAACCCAGAAGGCAGAGGTTGCAGTGAGCTGAGGTCACGCCACTGCACTCCAGCATAGGCAAGAGAGCGAGACTCTGGAGACTCTGTCAAAAAAAAAAAAAAAAAAAAAGGAAGCAGGAATGCCAGGTTCAGAGAAGTAGACCTGATCGATAACAGGAACAACCAGGGTGAGGTAGCTTGGGAAAGACTCCATCAACCCTTGCCGGCTTGGAGATGGAGGAAGGGGCCACGAGCCAAGGAATCCAAGAAGCCTCTGAAGACTGCGCATGGTAGCTCACGCCTGTAATCCCTGCACTTTGGGAGGCCAAGGCAGGAGGATCCTTTGAGGTCAGGAGTTCAAGACCAGCCTGGCCAACATAGACAGACCCCAGTCTCTACAACATAAAATTAAATTAAAAATGAAGCCTCTAGAAGCTGGAAAAGCAAGGAAAGTAGTTCTCCTCTAGAGCCTCCAGACGGAATGCAATCCTGCAGTTGCCTTGATTTTAGCGTAGGAGTACTCAGAACCCCAAGGAGGCCGGGCGCGGTGGCTCATGCCTGTTATTCCAGCAATTTGGGAGGCAGAGGTGGGCGGATCATCTGAGGTTAGGAGTTCAAGACCAGCCTGGCCAACATGGTGAAACCCCTTCCTCTACTAAAAATACAAAAAAAAAAAAAAATTAGCCAGGCGTGGTGGTGCACGCCTGTAATCCTAGCTACTCGGGAGGCTGAGGTAGAAGAATCACTTGAACCCAGGAGGCGGAGGTGGCAGTGAACAGAGACCACGCCACTGCACTCCAACCTGGGTGACACAGTGAGACTCCATCTCAAAAAAAAAAAAAAAAAAGAATTTGACAATCCTTTGCCTTGAGTTTCCTAGTGGCAATCACAGTTGGTTTTGCTGACTCTCTTCCTTAGCAACCAGCAACCCCAATTTTCCTTGGGGAGCAGCCCTTTCCCCACTTCTGGTCTCGGTAGTTAGCTGACTCCACCCTCCCCCAGCTGTCCTGGCCAATCAGAGCACTACCTCTTCTGGGGGTTGCTATGATTGGTTCAGGACTGAGCCAGTGAGAATGAGAAGAGGAGGCTCTGTGTCCCTACCTGCAGGATATAGAGCTGGGAGGATGGAGTTTCGAGCCACTGAGGGGCATCCTTGCCACTAAGAAAGGGGAGCCCACTTCGGGGGTGAGGCTGGGAGAAGCCAGCCCAGAAGAAAGCAGAGTTGAGAGATGGCAAGACAAAAATTGCTAATGTCATGAGTTGAGTTCCTGGATCCAACCATACCTGAAGCTGTAATATTGCACTTGTCAATGAGCCTGGGTAGTAATTTTCCTTTTTTTTTTTTTTTTTGTTTTTGAAACAGAGTCTTGTTCTGTCGCCCAGGCTAGAGTGCAGTGGCACAATCTCCGCTCACTGCAAGCTCCACCTCCCGGGTTCCCGCCATTCTCCTGGCTCAGCCTCTCGAGTAGCTGGGGCTACAGGTGCCCGCCACCACGCCCGGCTAATTTTTTGTAGTCTTAGTAGAGATGCGGTTTCACCGTGTTAGCCAGGATGGTCTCGATCTCCTGACCTCAGGATCCACCACCTTGGCCTCCCAAAGTGCTGGGATTACAGGCATGAGCCACCGCGCCTGGTCTTTTTTTTTTTTTTTTTGAGACAAAGTCTCATTCTATGTCACCGAGGCTGGAGTGCAGTGGCATAATCTCTGCTCACTGCAACCTCTGCCTCTCAGGTTCAAGCGATTCTCCTACCTCAGCCTCCTGAGTAGCTGGGATTACAACCATGTGCCACCATGTCCAGCTAATTTTTGTATCTTTAGTAGAGACGGGGTTTCACCATATTGGCCAGGTTGGTCTTGAACTCCTGGCCTCAAGTGATCCGCCCACCTCGGCCTCCCAAGGTGCTGGGATTACAGGCGTGAGCCACCGTGCCCGGCCACTTTTTCTTTTTTGTTGTTATTGTGGGAGTGGTTGTTTTAATGACTGGCAAAAGAATGTTGATGAGCACCTTTTCTGGGTAATGTGTAAGATCTTGGAATTTCTGGAATAGCTATGGGGGGAAAGCGCTAGGACCTGAGAGTCACTCCCAATTTATTATTTTATTATATATTTGTTGTAGAGACGGGAGTCTTGCTATGTTGCCCAGGATGGTCTCAAACTCCTGGCCTCAAGAGATCCTCCTGCCTCAGCCTCCCAAAGCACTGGCATTACAGGCATGGGCCGCAGTGCCTGCAGGTTCCACTTCCAATTGTTGAGTCTGAAGCCAGAGACAGTTGGTTCTTTCATGCTCAAACTGGGTGGTGATGGTGCACCGTGGGCAAGGGTGCCTAGCACCATGAGGTGGCCCTGCGGCAAAACCCAGGAGCCTGGGGGGTCCAAAAAGGCCACAATAGACTGGGGGAGATTTGAAGAGAAAGCCTGAAAAACTCGAGGTTTCAAGTATCCGTAAAACTGTGGGAGATGGCCAGGTGAAATGGCTGACATCTGTAATCCCCGCACTTTGGGAGGCCGAGGCAGGTGGATCACCTGAGGTCAGGAGTTCTAGACCAGCCCGGTCAACATGGTGAAACCCCGTCTCTACTAAAAATACAAAAATTATCCAGCCATGGTGGCAGGCGCCTGTAATCCCAGCTATTCGGGAGGCTGAAGTAGGAGAATCGCCTGAACCTGAGAGGCGGAGGTTGCAGGGAGCCAAGATTGCACCATTGCACTCCAGCCTGGGTGACAGAGCAAGACTCCATCTCAAAAAAAAAAAAAAAAAAAATTGAAAGAAGGAGAGCTTCCACAGTTACCGGTTGTAGCTTAATCCTAGAAAGCACTTGGGCATTAAATAGTCAGGTAAACCATGCACACATCCAGCGTTCCAGCGATTCCATTTCTAGTCATAGTTCTTAGAGAAATACTTTGCCAAGTGCCTAAAGAGAGAGGAAAAGACTTTTCATAGTAGCAGTATTTGTAATATTAAAAACCAGGAATAAAGCGGGGTGCGGTGGTAGTCCCAGCTACTTGGGAGGCCGAGGCAGGAGGATCACTTGAGGCCAGGAGTTCAAGGCTGTGGTGTGCTATGATTGTGCCTGTGAATAGCCACTGCACTCCAGCCTGGGCAGCATAGGAAGACTGCATCTCTAAAACCAAAACCAAAACCAGGAATTAACCTAAAAGTTCATTGATAGAGTGGGGCACAGTGCCTCACACCTGTAATCCCAGCACTTTGGGAGGCCGGGGCAGGTGGATCACTTGAGGTCAGGAGTTGGAGACCAGCCTGGCCAACATGGAGGAACCCCACGTCTACTAAAAATACAAAAATTAGCCAGGAGTGGTGGCGTGTGCCTGTAATCCCAGCTACTCAGGAGGCTGAGGCGGGAGAATTGCTTGAACCCGGGAGTCGGAGGTTGCGGTGAGCCAAGATCACGCCATTGCACTCTAGCCTGGGCAACACGAATGAAACTCCGTCTCAAAATAAATCCATAAATAAATAAAATAAAAATTAAAAAAATAAAATAAAATATTGAGTGAAAAGAGCAAATTGCAGGATGATATGTACCTTATGAGAATATTAAGATTTATTTTTAGTGTGCAAAATTACACTAGTCACATTCGTGGATAGATGGGTGAGAGTTTATACACATAAGAATGTAGAAAAATGCGTGACTGGAGGAGGTCAAAGGCCACTGTACCTTGACTTCTAGTATTTCCATTCTTACAAAACAAAACAGGCCTGAAGCAAATATGAGAAGGGTTAAGCACTGCTGGTCCTGCGTGGAGGAAACACAGGTGCTTGCTATATTTGTCTTTGAACTTGCCTTTCGTTTTTACTTTCCTCAAAATTAGAAAAAAAAATGTTTATAACAAAGAAAGTTATGGAGGATTTAAATAGGTGGAGAGGAAGTAGGAGTGTGTTCCAGCAGAGGTACCAGCTTCAGCAAAGGCTTGGAGGCAGCAGTGAGCACGGCCTTTGGGAGATAAGAAAACCTGTTGCAGAGGCTGGGCACGTTGGCTCATGCCTGTCATCCTAGCACTTTGGGAGGCCGAGGTGGGAGGAACACTTGAGGTCAGGAGTTCGAGACCAGCCTGGCCAACATGGTGAAACCCCGTCTCTACTTAAAATACAAAACTTAGCCAGGCATGGTGGCATGCACCTGTAATCCCAGCTACTCAGGAGGCTGCGGCAGGAGAATCACTTGAGCCTGGGAGGCGGAGGTTGCAGTGGGCCAAGATCACACCACTGCACTGCAGCCTGGGCGACAGAGTGAGACTCTGTCTCAAAAAAAAAAAAAAAAAAAGGAAAAAACGAAACCTACAGCAATCATTCTATGTCCTGAGGGCACACTTGAATCCTTTTCCCAGCTCCCCAGCTCTAGACCTGTTGATTCAGAATCTCCAGTGGAGGGGAGGGATGGAAGGTGTTGGTTGGAATTTGAAACTCCCTGGGTGATTATAATCAGCAGGGCAGGACTAGGAGCCATGAGATACACGGTCTAGTGCAGTAGCCACTTAAAACGTGTTTGCTGAGTGGTAACTGAATAATGAAGGGAGAGTGAAAATGAAGGCTACAGGGACAGGCTGGCAGGGGCCAGCCTGTAGTTGGGACTTGGGAGGGGTTAGGCAGTCCAGATCCAGTTCCCTTAATTGTGCTTAACAAATTACAAATATTAGCCTAAGAGAATTCCGGGTGATAAAAAAGTGTTCTAAAGAAAATACAAGCGCCAGGCGTGGTGGCTCACACCTGTAATCCCAGCACTTTGGGAGGCTGAGGTGGGTGGATCACCTGAGGTTGGGAGTTCGAGACCACCCTGACCAACACGGAGAAACCCCATCTCTGCTAAAAATACAAAATTAGCCGGGTGTGGTGGCACATGCCTGTAATCCCAGCTACTCGGGAGGCTGAGGCAGGAGAATGGCTTGAACCCGGGAGGCGGAGCTTGTGGTGAGCCGGAGATCGTGCCATTGCACTCCAGCCTGGGCAACAAGAGCGAAACACCGTCTCAAAAAAAAAAAGAAAGAAAGAAAATACAAGCACCAGGTATGGTGGTGTGCTAGCTACGTTCCAGCTATGGGGGAAGCTGAGGCAGGAGGATTGCTTGAGTCCAGGAGTTTGAGGCTGTAGTGAGCTGTGATCATGCCACTGCACTCCAGCCTGGGCGACAGGGGACCCTGTCTCATTTAAAAAAAAAAAAAAAGATGATGATGATGATGTGATAGAAAACAATTTGGTAGCTTCTTTAGTCAGGGCAGTCAGGGAGGGCTTCCTGGAGGAGGTAACATTGGAGCTGAGCCCTAAAAGTTGAGAAGCTAGCCCTAAAGATGGCAAAGGATACGTGTGGTGGTGCACGCCTGTAATCTCAGCTACTAGGTAGGCTGAGGCAGGAGAATTGCTTGAATCTGGGAGGCGGAGGTTGCAGTGAGCCAAGATCGCGCCACTGCACTGCAGCCTGGACAACAGAGCGAGACTCTGTCTCGAAAAAAATAAATAAATAAATAAAAATAAATAAAAATAAAAAAAGGTGGGAAAGGAGGACCAGGCAGAGAGAACAAGCAAACAGGCGGTTCCAGGACAGGGTGAGCAGGGCTGTTTTGGGGGATGCCCAGGGTATCAGAAGATCTGAGGGGTGGGCCTGGTTCAGGCACAGGTCAGGCAAGGCTTCTGGAAGGAGGCAGCTGGAATCCAGGTCTGACTTATCTTTGTCCAGCCCTGTCACTTGTGAGCAGAAAGGCCACCACCCCGCCCCCAGCATCCCCGAGGGAAATGGCACCTGAATCAAGGCGTTTATTTTTTTCCAAGGGAGTGAAAGTGAACATGATCATCTCTCCATCCATCCGCTTTTTAAATTTAGCCCAGTGCACATGGAACTTGGTTCAGGAAAAACAAGAAGTTATAAAAATATAATTCCATTCTTCATCACGGGCAGCAGAGGGAGCGAGGCGGGGAGAGACAGGGGAATTCAGAGGATGGGGAAGGCAGAAAACTCAGAAACAGCTCCAGAGACAGGGCTGCCTAGAGGGGAAGGTCCAAGGCCCCAGCCCCAGGCAGGCATCAAACTCACCTCCTGCCCTGCCCTCTACATAGGTCCCACCTCCTGCCTCTTCTCCATCCCTCCCTCCCCTCTGCCCAAGGACCCTTCTCCAGCCTCTCCCACCTTCTCCAGTCCCGCCCCCAACAGCTGGGACCAGACTGGCCAATCTAAAATCTAGAATCCGACCGGGAGCGGTGGCTCACACCTGTAAACCCAGCACTTTGGGAAGCCAAGGTGGGTGGATCGCCTGAGGTCAGGAGTTTGAGACCAGCCTGGGCAACATGGTGAAACCCCATCTCTACTAAAAATACAAAAATTAGCTGGGTATGGTGGCACATGCCTGTAATCCCAGCTACTCAGGAGGCTGAGGCAGGAGAATCGCTTGAACCCAGGAGATGAAGGTTGCAGTGAGCAGAGATTGCACCACTGCACTCCAGCCTGGGTGACAGAGTGAGACTCTGTCTCAAAACAGTCCCTTGGCCGGGAAGACAGGGCCAAGTCTGTTTTTTGTTTGTTTGTTTGTTTTTCTGGCTGTAAGTTTATTCAGTGCAAACTAATCCTCTCCAATTTTACCAAGGTGGCTGACCATGTCCACCACCAAATCTACCTCTAAACTGGAATTCGGTTGCTGGCCCAGCCCCAGCCTTGGCTTCCTGGCCAGCACCAGGGGGCACAGCGCCCCACCTGTGGGTCTCTGTCAGCTTCCCCTCTTGGGAGTCTTGGAGGGCACTCACCCTCCAGACGTTTAGGCCGAGGGCTGCCAGTCTCTGGACGGCTGCAGCATAGAGTGGCAGGCACACTCTCTGAGGGCAGCTGGAGGTCATCATGGAAACACTAGATACCATCGTTGATAAGGTACCAGTAGAAATGTCTCCAGTCGGCCAGGCACGGTGGCTCCCGCCTGTAATTCTAGCACTCTGGGAGGCTGAGGCGGGCGGATCACAAGGTCAGGAGTTCGAGACCAGCCTGACCAACATGGTGAAACCCCGCCTCTACTAAAAATACAAAAATTAGCCAGGCAGGGTGGTGGGTGCCTGTAGTCCCAGCTACTCAGGAGGCTGAGGCAGAAGAATCACTTGGACCCGGAAGGCGGAGGTTGCAGTGAGCCCAGATTGCGCCACTGCACTCCAGCCTGGGCGACAGAGCGAGACTCCATCTCAAAAAAAAAAAAAAAAAGGTCTCCAGGCAAACTGTTCCTCCACATGGCCTCGCGATTTGAGAGACTGTTTGGCCTTTATGACGTGTAGGTTGGGCACATTCCTGTCTGCCAGCTCTGGGTGTGTAGGCAGGCGGGCATCCTTCTTGGCCACCATGACTCCCTCCTTAAAAAGGAGTTCATAGACCGGGCATGGGGGCTCACACCTGTAATCCCAGCACTTTGGGAGGCTGAGGCGGGTGGATCACTTGAGGTCAGGAGTTCGAGACCAGCCTGGCCAACATGGTGAAACCCTGTCTCTACTAAAAATACAAAAATTAGCCAGGCATGGTGGCGGGCGCGTGTAATCCCAGCTACTCAGGAGGCTGAGGCTGGAGAATCACTTGAACCCAGGAGGCAGAGGTTGCAGTGAGCCGAGACCGTGCTATTGCACTCCAGCCTGGGCGACAAGAGCAAAACTCAGTCACAGAAAAAAAAGAGAAGTTCATAAATGGCAATCCGGTTCTCCTCAGCCATCAACATCTCTGCAACTGTCAGGGCCGGGGCTGGAAAGGGGGCCGAGTCTGCTTTTGTCTCCACTGCTTCTTTCCCCAGTACATGAATCTCTGGCTACCATTGAATCTCTGTTCTAGGCTCCAGGGTCCCTAAGACCACTGAGTCTGGGGTCAACTCTGCTGAAGTTTGGAGGAGCAGGGTGGGGATACCTTCTCGGCCAGAAAAACACAAGATCCCAAATATCAGCGCCCCCCTTTTTTGAAACCCCCTGGACCCTGGACATCAGGTCTGGATCCTGTCTGTCAGCTTCATCTCTGTTGCTAGGCAACCCCAGCGCTCTCCTCCACCCCCACCTCCCCGCATTCACACTTATTTCTTGGTGAAAACAGACAAGCTCTTCCCAGCCGCCTCACCCCAAGTCCGTGCACCCCTGGGCACTCTCTCAGAACAAAACTGCCCTCTGGATGAGGGTCTCACACAAAGCTGGCCCCTCCCCACCTCCCATCCTCCCATTCCGCCTCCTGGGAATATATATATATAATTTTTTTTTGACCCAGTCTTATTCTGTTGTCCAGGCTGCAGTGCAGTGGCATGATCTCAGCTCATTGCAACCTTCGCCTCCCAGGTTCAAGTGAGTCTCCTGCCTCAGCTCCCCGAGTAGCTGGGATTACAGGCATGCGCCACCATACCCAGCTAATTTTGTATTTTTAGTAGAGATGGGGTTTCACCACCCGCCTCAGCTTCCCAAAGTGCTGGGAGTGAGCCACAGCACCCGGCCACCTCCTGGGAATGGGAATAGATGTCTATAGTAGTTCCCATGATTCCGATTTCCCGTGTTCTAAAGTCAGAAGCACCTTCCCTATGTTGGCTGGCTTCACTGTCACCCATGGAGGTGGCACAGCCATTGTTGCTACACAGAAGAGGACATTGAGGCTCCGAGATGCAGAGTTGACTGCCCCCAATCACACAGCAAGGGTTGGGCCACTGAGCTCAAATCCGGAGCCCTGTGGGGACGCCCACTCAAAGCTGCAGGGGGTCCCAGGCCAGGTGCTGTGTGACCTGGGGGAGGCGCCTTTCCCTCTCTGTTCCTCCCCAGCCAGCCAGGGAGAAGGTGAAGCCTTAAAATCCATTTGAATTCCATCTCCTTGGGCCAGGTGTCCTGGCACACGCCTGAATCCCAACACTTTGGGAGGCTGAGGCGGGAAGACCCCTTGAGGCCAGGAGTTCAAGACCAGCCTGGGCTATATAACGAGATCCCATCTCTACAGAAAATTTAAAAATTAGCTGGGCACAGTAGCAGGCACCTGTAATCTCATTTACTCAGGAGGCCGAGGCAGGAGGATTGCTTGAGCCCAGGAGTTCAAGGCTTCGGTGAGCTATGATCACACCACTATGAGGCACTCCGGCCTGGACGACAGAGCGAGCATCCATCTCAAAAAAACTCATAAACTCCATCTCCCATCTCTGCCTCAGTACCTGGGAGGCAGGAGCAGGTGGGGGATCTGGAGGTAGCGGAGATGGGGGTGCCGCAGGAGAGAGGGGAGTGTGGAGCCCAGAGGCTGGCAGCCCCGGAGGAGATGTACAGCCAGAGCCTGAGAGACGGAAATAGAACATCAGAGGAGAGGCAGAGATAGAAGAGAGGCAGAGTCAGAGGAGAGGGAGAGTCAGAGGAGAGGCAGAGACAGGGGAGAGGCAGAGACAGGGGAGAGGCAGAGACAGGAGGGGCGGGGGAGGAAGGCCAGACCATCCCCCTGTGCCCAGCCAGTGCCGGATCCACAGTGGCGTGGAGAAGGGAGAAAGCGGAGGAGAGGGACGGGTGGGGAGGAAGGTGGTGGGTGAAGCAGGTGCCCCATGGGAGGAGCAGAGACGACAAGATACAGAAGCAGAGAGACCCAGGTCAGGGTTCAGGGGAAGACAGATAAAGAGAGGGCTGGGGAGAGAGAGAATGAGAAAGTGGGGGAGAGAGGGGGAAAGAGAGAATGAGAAAGAAAGGGGAGAGAGAGAGAATGAGAAAGGGAGTGGGGGAGAGAGAATGAGAAAGAGATGGGGGAGGGTGAGGAGAGAGAATGAGAAAGACGGGAGAGAGAGAAAGAGGGGGAAGTAAAGAGGAGGGAGAGAAAGAAAGGGAAAAAAAGAGAGAGAAACGAAGGAAGAAAGGGGGGGAGAGGGAGAGAGAGAGGGAGAGAGGGAGATGTAGACACAGAGAGACGTGTAGAGACCCAGAGATACACACAGAGATAAGGAGAGATGGCGAGATCATTGTGGAGAACTGGGAGAGAAGGAGAGAGATGTGGCCAGCCCTAGACACTCAGAGTGCTGTTCGGATCATAATTGCCCGAGTAGCTTTTGGGGGTTCTTTTAGCAGGCAGCATTGGGTATTCGAGCCAGTCTTGGCCAGTGCTGGAGCCTCGGGGTCTCCCAGAGTCCACCCCACAGCCCCTCATGGTCAGGCTGGGGTGGAAGGAACCCAGAACTGGGTGGGCAGTGGCCAGAGGGGCTGAGGAAGAGGAGCTGGAAGCAAAGCTATTGAAGGTAATTGATTGCCAGGAAGAAAAGGCTTTGGGGAAAAGCATTTCTGGTAGAGCGACCAGCATGGGCAAAGGCCGGGTGGGGGTGAAATAAAGTCAGTCACTTGGACATGGCAAGATTGTCCTGTGGCTCATGTTGGAATGGGTGCTGCAGAGGGGATAGGATGGAGATGAGGCAGGAAAGGCCCCGAGGGTCATGTACCCCAAAATACAGGCATCGGGGCCCAGAGATTCCTCCGTCTTGGTTTGGCTCATGAGGAGCCACCAGGCTGTGGAGAAGTAAAACTGGACACAGCTGGATGCTGACCGAGGGGTCAGGGCTGGGGCAGAGGGACAATCCTGGGGAGCTCAGAAGGGAAGAGTGGGGGCAGCAGACACGGATCCCTGGGATAAAACAGGCTAAGAATCCCTTATCCAAAATGCTTGGGACGGCTGGACGCAGTGGCTCATGCCTGTAATCCTAGCACTTTGGGAGGCTGAGGTAGGCGGATCACCTGAAGCTGGGAGTTCGAGACTAGCCTGCCCAACATGGTGAAACCCCATCTCCACTAAAAATACAAAAGTATGGTGGCGCCCACCTGTAATCCCAGCACTTTGGGAGGCCGAGGTGGGTGGATCATCTGAGGTCAGGAATTCAAGACCAGCCTGGCCAACATGGCAAAACCTCGTCTCTACTAAAAATACAAAAAATTATCTGGGCATGGTGGTGGGCACCTGTAATCCCAGCTACCTGGGAGGCTGAGGCAAGAGAATCGCTTGAACCCAGGAGGCAGAAGTTGCAGTGAGCCAAAATCACACCATTGCACTCCAGCCTGGATGACAGAGCGAGGCTCTGTCTCAAAAAAAAAAAAAAAAAAAATTAGCTGGGGGTGGTGGCGCACACCTGTAATCCCAGCTACTTGGGAGTCTGAGGCACGAGAATCACTTGAAACCAGGAGGCGGAGGTTGCAGTGAGTCAAGATCACGTCATTGCACTCCAGCTTGGGGGACAGAGTAAGACTCTGTCTCAAAAAAAAAGAAAAAGAAAAAAAAAAAAAAGCTTTGGAACAGAAGCATTTTTCCCTGGTGAAGAAGTGTTTTGGATTGGGGATTTTTTTGGATTTCGGAATATTTTCATTATACTTGCTAGCTGAGCGTCCCTAATCTGAAAATCCAAAATCCAAAATGCTCCAATGAGCCTTATTATCTTTGAGTGCCATGTTGGCGCTCAAAGCGTTTCCAATTGGAGCATTCTGGATTTTGGATTCTGGATTTTGGATTTTTGGACTGGGCTGCTGAACCTAGATAATAATTTAACAAGATGACGTCATAGCAAGTGGTGGGGATGAGGTTATTTTAGCTGGGGATGGCTTCTCTGAAGAGGTGACGTTTAAGCTGAGACCTAGAACAGGAAAATGAGACAACTCTGAGGGGATCTGGGGGCACGGCTGTTCTGGGAAGAGGGTGCATCCCATGCAAAGGCCCTGGAGCAGGACCACACCTGGTGTATTGGTGTTGGAGGGACAGTGAGGAGGCCCGTCTGGCTGGAGCAGAGTGAACGAGGCAAAGAAAAGGGAGGAGGGGAGGGCAGGAAGGGGGCAGGAAAGTTTGTGAAGGGCCTGGTGGGCCTCTGGGAGGACTTGAGCTTTGACCCGGAGGGAGGTGGGAGCCAGAGGGCTATAGGCAGAAGAAGGACAGATCTGACTTAGATTTTTTCTTCTTCTTGAAATGGAGCCTCACTCTGTCGCCCAGGCTGGAATGCAGTGGCATGATCTTGGCTCACTGCCACCGCCACCTCCCAGGTTCAAGCGATTCTCCTTCCTCAGCCTCCAGAGTAGCTGGGATTACAAGCACCTGTCACCTCGCCTGGCTAATTTTTGTATTTTTTAGTAGAGATGGGGTTTCACCATGTTGGCCAGGCTGGTCTCCAACTCCTGACCTCAGGTGTTCACCCTCCTCGGCTTCCCAAAGGGTCGAGATTACAGATGTGAGCCACTGCACCCAGCCCTGACATAGATTTTAAAGGGGTCATCTTGAATTCTTTCGTATAAGAAGAAAAATAAACATCTCAAGCAAAAGTGACCAAACCTGACTGTGTTCACTATGGTTGTTCCTCCCGTGATACCATTCTCCCGGCCGGGCGCAGTGGCAGGTGCCTGTAATCCCAGCTACTCGGGAGGCCGAGGCAGGAGAATCACTTGAATCCGGAAGGCGGAGGTTGCAGTGAGCCGAGACTGCACCACTGCACTCCAGCTTGGGCAAAAGAGCAAGACTCCATCTCAAACAATAATAATAATAATAATAATTATCCTAATATCAACCAACTCGTAAGTAAGCAATGTCAAGTTGATTATGACTGGTGGGTCTCCAGCTCCAGCCTAGGCTGGATCCACTGACTTTGGTCAATTCAGGCCTCCCTCTGGCCTGCACGCCTGACCCTTTCCTGGGGCTGGGGACCCCCATCGTTGTCCCCTCACCTTGAGCCTCTCCGGCAGGGAGGCTGGTGTCTTCCCTGAACTCGCCGACTAACGCCTCAGCTCTGAAGGCCTAATTGTGCATGAAATCCAATCAAATTATCAGGCCCTGATGAGCAATTCCCTAGATTATTTAGCTCAGTGAAGTAAATAATGACATTAGCTGTCGCATTCTCCTGCAAGCTCATTTTGTGGTGGGCCTAGCGACAGAGGCCCCTCATTATCTGCAGTGTAACCGGAGGCCCCTGCACTCTGGTCATCCTGAGTGGTGGGAACAAGGGAGAGGGTGGGAGCTCATGGTCTTCAGATATTAGCCCCAGAGGGACTCAGTGCTGTCCTACAAATGGGGAAACTGAGGCCCAATGCAGAACCTGCCTAGTTCACACAGAGAGTTAGGGTCTCTGGAATCCATCTCCACATCTGCCATTGATCTGGGAGAATGGTGACTCACATGGGCACACACCACCCCTGTCCTCATCTCCATCCTTAGGTGTGCCAAGGCAGAACTCAAATATGGGATAAAAGTGACATGCAGAGTGGCGGAAGGCTCCAGTATGCACACATCTGAAGTCCTTGTCTCATTCGGAGGAACAAAGAGATGTTGATTAACTTCCAGTTATGGTAAGCTAAGTATACGTGGTAAGAGTGTAAGGGTGACTACTCAAAGGCAGAAATGGAATGCGTAATTTCCAAATCATGAGGGGGAATAAGAAAGGAACAAAGAAGGCCCAGGCTCAGTGGCTCATGCTTGCAATCTCAACACTTTGGGAGGCTGAGGCGGACGGATCACCTGGGGTCAGGAGTCCAAGACCAGCCTGGCCAACATGGTAAAACCCTATCTCTACTTTAAATATAAAATTGGCTGGGCTTGGGCCAGGCATGGTGGCTCATGCCTGTAATCCCAGCACTTTGGGAGGCCAATGCGGGTGAATCACATGAAGTCAGGAGTTTAAGACCTAATTTTTTTTGTAGTTTGAAGCCTGGCCAACATAGTAAAATCCCATCTCTACTAAAAATATAAAATTAACTAGGCTTGGTGGCAGGCGCCTGTAATCCCAGCTACTTGGGAGGCTGAGGCAGGAGAATCTCTTGAACCTGCGAGGTGGAGGTTCAGTGAGCCAAGATCACGCCATTGCACTCTAGCCTGGGCAAAAAGAGCGAAACTCTGTCTCAAAAAAAAAAAAGAGAGAGAGAGAAGGAACAAAGAAAATCTGACAAATTCAGCAGGAGGTTGAAGAGAAGGTGAAAAGGAAGCAGCAGAAAAAATTCATGTTAACTATAAAACACAGTCAAAGAAAGTGATGAAAATAAAGCCAAATATGTTGGCAAACACAATAAATATAAATGAATTAAACTGATTGCTTAAAAGACATAGACTGTCATATTGGATACATAGAAACAACAAAGAATAAACAAAATCCATGTGTATGTTCTTTTGAATACACCTAAAATAAAATAATGCATCATCAGCAAATAAATTACAAGAAAAAAAAAGAAGAGAAAGAGATGGATAGGAACCTATAGGCTAAAAGAGACTTTAAGACATATCAACCAGCCAGGCACAGTGGCTCACACCTGTAATCCCAGCACTTTGGGAGGCCGAGGCAGGTGGATCACGAGGTCAGGAGATCAAGACCATCCTGGCTAACACGGTGAAACCCTGTCTCTACTGAAAATACGAAAATTCGCCAGGTGTGGTGGCGGGCGCTTGTAGTCCCAGCTACTCAGGAGGCTGAGGCAGGAGAATGGCGTGAACCTGGGAAGTGGAGCTTGCAGTGAGCTGAGATCACGCCACTGCACTCCAGCCTGGGCGACAGAGCAAGACTTGGTCAAAAAAAAAAAAAAGACATATCAACCAAATACATGTGTGAACTATATTTGGATCATGCTCCAAACTGTAAAAAAAATTATGACACTTGATATAATTGGAAATTTGAGGCTGATGAGATATTTGCTGATAGTATAAAATTATTGTTGGCCAGGCACGGTGGTTCACGCTTGTAATCCCAGCACTTTGGGAGGCCGAGGCGGGTGGATCACGAGGTCAGGAGATCGAGACCATCCTGGCTAACACGGTGAAACCC
>NW_026652290.1:94556087-94563687 GCF_009828535.3 Hylobates moloch
TCCATAATCCATCCATAATCCATCCATTCCTTTATTCACTCATCCATACATCCATCTATCTAATCACCCATCCATTCACCACCTTTTTTTTTTTTTTGAGATGGAGTCTCACTCTGTCGCCCAGGCTGGAGTGCAATGGCGTGGTCTCGGCTCACTGCAAGCTCTGCCTCCTGCGTTCAAGTGATTCTCCTGCCTCAGCCTCCCAGGTAGCTGGGATTACAGGTGCCCACCACCACGCCTAGCTAATTTTTGTATTTTTAGTAGAGACAAGGTTTCACCATGTTGGTCAGGCTGGTCTTGAACTCCTGACCTCAGATGATCTGCCCACCTCAGCCTCCCAAAGTGCTGGGATTACAGGTGTGAGCCACCATGCCCAGCCCTTATTCACCACCTTTCTACCCATCCGTCCACCGATGCATCCACCCTCACTCCCTCCCTACCTCATGCACTCATTCACTCAGAGGCAGGCTAACCCTTATGCTCATCTTTATTCCTCCTCCTGCCTGCTTTGTGCCCTTGAGCCAGGCCCTCCCTGTCTCTGGCCCTTGCTTTCCTCCTCTGCACAGTGAGGCTGATGATAGCACAGACCTCCAAGCCTTGCACAGTGGCCTCAGGCCACACACAGTTATTATTTGTTGTGACAGACAGCAAAGGGTGGTGGTTAAGAGTGCAGCCTGGGCTGGGTGCAGTGGCTCACACCTGTAATCCCAACACTTTGAGAGGCCAAGGTGGGAGGATTGCTTGAGCCCAGGAGTTCAAGACCAGCCTGGGCAACATGGAGAAACCCTGTCTCTACAAAAAAACGCAAAAATTAGCCAGGTGCTGTGGTGCACACCTGTAGTCCCAGCTGCTCAGGAGGCTGAGGTGGGAAGATCACCTGAGCCTGGGACACAGAGGTTGCAGTAAGCTGAGATCAAGCCACTGCACTCCAGCCTGGGCAACAGAGTAAGACCCTGTCTCAGAAAAAATACAAAATAAAAAAGTAAAGAATGCAGCCTGGAGTTTGAATCCCTGCTCTGTGACTCACCTGCTGTGTGACCTTGGCCAAGTGATAGAACCTCTCTGAGCCTGTTTCCCATCTATAAAATGAGGCTGATAATAGCACCTGCCTCCTTGGGGACTTTTGTGGGGGATTGCGTGCAATTACACATGTTGCATATGGGGTTCAATAAGTCCTGGGTGGGGCTGTTAATGTATATTTATGGTAACCCCCGGAGGTAGGGCATGGCTATGAGTGCCTGACAGGCTGATGCCCAGTGAACTCTGAGAAGGGAGCAGCTGGCGGGAACCTTGGTGACTGCTGTGGCAGGCAGAGGGGGCAGCTATGCCCCTTCTCCCCTCTGCTTGTAGTGGGAGAGCTAGGGGGCTGCTGGCCAAGCAGCCTCAGGTGAGGACCCACCAGGTGCACCTGTTTATGTGCAGAAAACAGGGTCTGCACCCCCTCTGCACCCGGGGAGTCACAGTCCAGGGTGGGGGCTATGGAGGCTTTGCTCTGTGCACTCTCTGGCAATTATCCTGACAGGGGCAGACTCAGAGTCCTCACCATCAGGGGCCCTGGGTGGTGTACACAGTCCAGGCAGGGGAGACAGAGTGTGGCAGGGGAATCTGCTGTATCACTCAACAGGCACGGGGACTGGTTCCCAGATAGAGTTACCCCCGGGAACCATCTCACACCCTCAATCCCTGACTCCAAGCCTGAGGGCCTGGAAGGGCCTGGGACAATGACCTCCCCACACACAAGCCTCTCTGAACTTCATAGAAAGCACAGACTCAAGCCAGGTGCGGAGGCTCATGCGTGGAATCCCAGCATTTTCAGAGGCCAAGGCGGGAGGATGACCTAAACCTGAGTTCGAGACCAGCCTGGGCAACATTGCGAGACCGTCTCTACAGAAAAAAAACAGCCAGGCGTGGGGTGCACACCTGTAGTCCCACCTACTCGGGAGGCTGAGGCAGGAGGACAACTTGAGCCTGAGAGTTGGAGGCTGCAGTGACCTGAGAGCACTCCATTGCACTCCAGCCTGAGTGACAAAGGGAGACCCTATCACCAAAAAAGAAAAAAGGCACAAACTCAGAAGGAAAAAATATAGTAACAATAACATTTATAAAGGGTTTCCTACAAGCCAGTATGTACTAGAATTATTATTATTATTTTTTTTTTGACAGAGTTTCGCTCTGTGGCCCAGGCTGGAATGCACTGGTGCCATCTCGGCTCACTGTAACCTCCGCCTTTCAGGTTCGAGCAATTCTCTTGCCTGAGCCTCCTAAGTAGCTGGGATCACAGGTACCCGCCACCACGCCCGGCTAATTTTTGTACTTTTAATAGAGACAGGGTTTCACTGTGTTGGCCAGGCTGGTCTTGAACTCCTAACCTCAAGTGACCTGCCCACTTTGGCCTCACAAAGTGCTGGGATTACAGGCATGAGCCACCACGCCCGACCTAGAATTAACTTTCACTGTCACAGCCACATTATGAAGTAGATGCTATTATAGACTCCATTTTATTGATGGGGAAACTGAGGCACACAGCGGCAACATGGCCTGACCAGTTGCACAGCTGGTAACTGGCACCCAAGTTTGAACCCTAGACTGTTTAAGCATCTTATTCCCCACACAGTAAATACAGCCCAGGAAATGGGTACCACCATCTGCCCATGGTACAGATGAGTAAACTGAGGCTCAGAGAAGCTGTTAGGTCATGTGGAGAGAAAACAGGAGAGTTGGGGCTCGGGTCCTGGGTCACAGCCCCAAAAATGTGGTCTCCTCACCGCTTCAATCACCAAATGCTCTCTGGGCCTTGGTTTTCTCATCTATAAAGTGGGTTTAATTGTAAAATCCAACTGGGAAGGCTGTGATGATGAACATATCAGAGCAGGCATGGAAGACCCCACTGTGGGATGGGGCAGAGCAGGACGGCCTGCAGAGGAAGGAAGGATGTCCAGTGAGTTGGAGGTCGCCGTGGGGACAGCAGGGGGACAACGTTTCCCATGGCCACGCTCTCGAAACTTTCTCCCACCTGGAGCAGTTGGAGCTGCCTCTGGCACCCCCTGCCTGAAAACTCACATAGCCGTCACCCCCAGCATCTCCCCAGTCACCTTGTGCCCCCTGTCCCCTCCCAGAGAACAGCGCAGCCTCTGTGTCTAGGCGTGAGGTTTGCCAGCGTTGCCCAGAGACGACTGGGTAGCAGGCGACTCCCGCCCCCTGCATGCAGACCCCGGCCCGCCCAGCCTCCAGGACCCCCTCACCAGGACAATGGACGGGCCAGGGGAGGAGGGGGACAGGCAGGGCTCGGGGCTTTGGGGAGCCTGGGAACGAGGCGGCTCTGAGTTGGCGTGCAGAGAGGGGGCTCCGAGAGGGCAGGGGGCAGGGCCGGGGGGACTTAGAGAAGGGGGCTCCGGGACGGGAGGGGGACAGGGGGACTTAGAGAAGGGGGCTCCGGGACGGGAGGGGGACATGGGGACTTAGAGAAGGGGCTCAGAGGGGAGAGGGTGCACAAAGGGAGAAGGTTCTCGGGGAGGGGAGGCAGCTGAGCCTCCTCCCCCACAGTGGCTCCAGAAGCGAGACCACCCCCTCCCCATGGCACCGGCTCGCGCCGCAACAGGTGTGGGGGGTTCTGAAGGCAGCACTAAGAGATGCAAAATCCCTTTCGGAAGTAAAGTGACACAGGCCTGCACCGCTCTAAATACAGACACAGCTGACTGGCGGTGGGGAGGTCAGAGGGAGCCAGGAGGGCTCGAGGAGAGGGAGGGAGGCAGAGAGCATGGGATAGGGGCGACCCCGAGCCCCGGGGACGCACGCGGTCAGGTTTCTGGATGGTCAGAAACCCGGTGACTTGATACACTCCTGACCCTGTGTCCTGGGGCCCCAGGGGAAGACAGAACTTAGGCGGCCCCCTCTGCCCCACTCAGCCTCCTGGAACCCTGTTCCCGCCCCTCGAAGAGCCCCCTCCCCTCTCCACACCCCTCCCCAACCTCCGCTTCCTCTCCTCGCTCAACCCCGCCCCACTCAGCCCTGCCCCACAACTCCCCCCGCCTCCGAGCCCCGCCCCTCTCCTCTCAGCCCCACCCGTTTTCTCTCAGCCCTGCCCCTTCCCGCTTCGCCCCCTCTTCTCAGCCCCTCCCCTCTCCTCTCAGCTTTACCACTTTCAGGCCCTCCCTCTCTCAACCCCGTCCTCTCTCGGCCCGCTCCCTTCTCTCAGCCCCTCTCGTCTCTCAGCCCCCTCTCCTCCCTCACCCCTCCCCTCTGAACGTCTCCCCTCTCTCAGCCCCCTCTCCTCCCTTACCCCTCCCCTCTAAGCCCCTCCCCTCTCTCAGCTCCCTCTCCTTCCTCAGCCCCCTCCTCTCAGCCCCGCCCCTCTCTCAGCTCCTCCCCTTGCGGGGACCCCGACTGTCAGCTTCTTCTGGGGCTGTCCATTCTGGGCCAGGAAGAATAGAAAAGTGACCCTTTGGTCCATGGTGGCCTCCCTGGCCCTTCCTCATCTGAGCAACAAAGCTCTCCAGGTTCGACCTTTCAGGGGCGCCCCGCGCAGTTCCAGCCCCTTCTGCAGGGACTCCCCCTACAGAGACCCCCTGCCGCGCACAGCAGTCCCAGGCTGGGCTCCCCTGAGCAGAGACCCTGCCAGAAGGACCGTCCTCCATGAAGACCCCTTCAGATCCCAGCACGGACCTCAGCACCTGACTCCTCATCCTTGAGCTGGGGTTCCCCCCCAGCGTGGAAGTGCGCGATGGGCAGAAATTCTGACTTCATCCCTTCATCCTTTCATTCGTGTATAGAGCAAGCGTCTAGTACCTAGCACAGGTTTGAACTCTGCAAACCTGTGCTAGGGGCCAGGGATACAGGGATATGTGACCCCGACAGAGCCAGCCTCGCCCCCAGTGCGGTTCGCAGTCCAGTGGGGGAGGTGGTCATTGCGGTGATGGGGGTCAGAGGGCCTAGCTGGGGGGCGCACGAGAGTTTACGGTGGCTCCCGGAAGGCTTTCCGCAGGACATGTGATCTAACCTGAGGGCTAAAGAAATCCATTAGCTGCCGGGCACGGTGGCTCATGCCGGTAATCCCAGCACTTTAGGAGTCCGAGGCCGGTGGATCACAAGGTCAGGAGTTCGAGACCAGCCTGGCCAACACGGTGAACCCTCGTCTCTACTAAAAATACAAAAATTACCCAGACTTGGTGGCGGGCGCCTGTAATCCCAGCTACTCGGGAGGCTGAGGCAGGAGAATCGCTTGAACCCGGGAGGTGGAGGTTGCCGTGAGCCGAGATCACGCCACCGAACTCCAGCCTGGGACAGAGCGAGACTCCGTCTCAAAAAAAAAAAAAAAAAAAAAATTCCATTCTCGGGGCGGGCTCACGCCTGTGCTCCAGGCAGAGGAAAGAGCCAGTGCAAAGGCCTTGAGGCAGAACCAAGAGCCCTGGCTGGCAATCCCAGCTTAGCCGTTTTCTTGCTGTTTGTCCAGGACAAGTGGCCAGTGCTTTCTGAGCCTGATCTCCACATCTGTAAAGGGGACTCCTGACATAGTACTCAACTAAAGGGTTCAGGAGGGCACCTGGCATATAGTAGGTGCTGAATAATATTTGTCAAAAGTGGATGAAGGAATTGAGAGGCGTTAGAGAATGCGAAAGTGAAGGCGCTTGGCTCCCATCTGGAGGTGGGTGGGTCGGAGCAGCTCCTGACCTCTTCTCCTGGCCAAGGCCCCCTCTCCCCCCAGGCCCCCTCTCCCCCCAGGCCCTCCTCCCTGGCCCACCAGTCCCCTGCCAGCTGTCTCTCCATGTGTGCGCCAGCCTGACAGGAGCAGGCGCCTGTTCCGGAACGCCTGATGCCTTGCTTCCCAGGGATTTTAGAGGGACAGGTCCGCGGAAGTTCAGCTGCCACACGGGCTTAACCCTGGAGCCTGGGCGCCGGGTCCTCAGAGGCCCGACGCCATTCCTCTTGACCCCATAGAGAGCCCGGGCACTGCTTCCAGCCTTCACTGGAAAGACCTTGCTTCAACTCCGAGCTCTGGCCTTGCCTGGCTGTGTGGCCTTGGGAAATTTAGCCAACATCTCTGGTCATCTCCACCAATAATAATACTAACAAGATGACGTGGTGGCTCAGGCCTGTAATTCTTTGTAAATTCGTGAATTCTTTGTAATTCTGTAAAACTTTGAGAGGCAAGGCAGGAGGATCACACGAGACCAGCAGTTCCAGATCAGCCTGGGCAACATGACGAAACCCTGTCTCTATAAAAATAAAATAAAACAAAAATTTTAGCCAGACATGATGACACGTGCTTCTAGTCCCAGCTACTCAAGAGGCTGACACTGGAGGTTGGTTTGAGCCCAGGAGTTTGAGGCTGCAGAAAGCCATGATTGTGCCACTGCACTCCAGCCTGGGCGACAGGAGACCCTGTCTCAAAAAAAAAATTAGACCAGGCGTGGTGGCTCACGCCTGTAATCCCAGCACTTTGGGAGGCTGAGGAGGGTGGATCACCTGAGGTCTGGAGTTCGAGACGAGCCTGGCCAACATGGCGAAACCCTGTCTCTACTAAAAATACAAAAATTAGCCAGGCATGGTGGTGCGTGACTCTAATCCCAGCTATTCGGGAGGCTGAGGCAGGAGCATCTCTTGAACCCGGAAAATGGAGGCTGCAGTGAGCTGAGATTGCGCCACTGGGCTCCAGCCTGTCTCAAAAATAAATTGTCAATTAAAATGAAATAAAATTAAAAATTCATTTCCTCACTTGCTCAAGTCACCATTTTTTGTTTGTGTGTTTGAGACACGGTCTTGCTCTGTCACCCAGCCTGGAGTGCAGTGGTGCAATCATAGCTCACTGCAGCCTCGACCTCCTGGGCTCAAGCGATCCTCCCACCTTAGCCTCCAAGTAGCTAGGACTACAGACACACACCACCACGCCCAGCTAATTTTTATTTTTTTTTGGTAGAGACAGGGTCTTGCTATGTTGCCCAGGCTGGTCTCAAACTCCTGGGCTCAAGCCATCCCCCAACCCACCTCGGCCTCTGAAAGGGCTGGAATTATAGCCATGAGCCACTGCACTCAGCCTCAAGTCACCGTGTAAGTGCTGAATAGCCACATGGCTGCTGACTACCGTGTTAGCACAGATTTCAAACACCTCTTTCACTGCAGGAAGTTCTGTTGGAACCTTGCTGTGGGAGCATGTGCTTATCTGTGACTTGGCCATGTGATGAGAGCTCAGGCCCTGAGAAGTTACAGTTAACTTCATCATTTCTGTCTCTCTGGTAGAAAAGAGAACCCCAACTAGGGCTTTACTGAAATATAGACCATTAATTCGTTTGTATCTAGCCTGATCTTAATCTAACATTCCCCCTTAAAAAAAAAAATCTTGGGCTGGGCGCAGTGGCTCACATCTGTAATCCCAGCACTTTGGGAGATTGAGGCGGGCAGATTACCTGAGGTCAGGAGTTCGAGATCAGCCTGGCTAACATGGTGAAACCCCATCTCTACTAAATATACAAAATTAGTTGGGTATGGTGGCACACGCCTGTAATCCCAGCTACTTGGGAGGCTGAGGCAGGAGAATCGCTTGAACCCAGGAGGCACTCCAGCCTGGGTGACAGTGAGACTCCGTTTCAAAAAAAAAAAAAAAAAA
>NW_026652290.1:94563787-94565745 GCF_009828535.3 Hylobates moloch
AGTGAGACTCCGTTTCAAAAAAAAAAAAAAAAAACCAGCCTGGCCAACATGGTGAAACCCCATCTCTACTAAAGATACAAAAAATTAGCTGGGCGTGGTGGCACCCACCTGTAATCCCAGCTACTTGGGAGGCTGAGGCAGGAGAATTGCTTGAACCCAGGAGGCAGAGGTTGCAGTGAGCCAAGATCGCGCCACTGCACTCCAGCCTGGGCGACAGGACAAGACTCCATTTCAAAAAAAAAAAAAAAATCTCAGGCTGGGCACGGTGGCTCACGCCTGTAATCCCAGCACTTTAGGAGGCTGAGGTGGGCGGATCACCTGAGGTCAGGAGTTCCAGACCAGCCTGGCCAACATGGTGAAATCCCATCTTTAATAAAAATAGAAAAAATTAGCCAGGCCTGGTGGTGGGCGCCTGTAATCCCAGCTACTTGGGAGGCTGAGGCAGGAGAATTGCTTGAACCAGGGAGGCGGAGGTTGCAGTGAGCTGAGACCGCGCCATTGCACTCCAGCCTGGCAACAAGAGTAAAACTCCATCTCAAAAAAAAAAAAACAAAAAAAAAACAAAAAAAAACTCCATAGATACCTAGTTCCTCAAATACTCTTAGAACCAGCCTCAACATTTTATTGGCTTCCTGGGTAATGAGCTAATGAATCACGGACATGTGCTTACTTGACGTTCGGGTGACTCAAGTTTTCAGCATTTCTTTTCTTTCTTTCTTTATTTTTAGAGACGGGGCCTTGCTCTGTTGCCCAGGCTAGAATGCAGTGGTGCAATCATATCTCACTGCAACCTCCAATTCCTGGGCTCAAGCAAGCCTCCTGCCTCAGCCTCCCGAGTAGCTGGGACTACAAGCAAGCACCACCATGCCCTGTTAATTTTTTTCAAATTTTTTTTGTAGAGATGGGGGTCTTGCTATGTTGCCCAGTCTCAACTTTTTGAGAACTATATATGTCTTTTTTTGTTTTTTAAGTTTCTCTTCTCTTTAACTGAACTGAACCTGGAAGCGACATGTAAATCCCCATTTCGCAAACAGAGAAACTGAGGCCAGCTCCTTGCCTCCCCCCATCCCAGACCCCCTCCAAGCTCAGGGGTCCAGTTGTTGCATACCTAGCTCTCCTCATTTGAGGACCCACCCTCTCACTGCCCGCCCAACTTCTAGAAACAACTCTGAGAACCTGTCTTTCTCCTGCTGCAGCCAAGAACCAGGTCAGCGCAACGCTGGGACATCAAAGGGAATCTATAAATACAGCTGCAGGAGGAAAAATAGACACTTTCCTGGCCCCTCCCAGTCTTCCTTCTCTCCCACTCCAGATCTTTCCTGGCTGGGTTCCCACCCCAGGAGCTGGGCTGAAGCCCTCGACCCCAGGGACCCCCTACAGGGAGGCAGTGGAGGAGAACAGCTGATTGCACCCCAGTTTCCCCCAAGAAACTCAACCTCCTCTGCCCTCTCCTCCCCTACCAGGCAGCTGAGAAAAGAGGGGTATGGCTGGGTCTTTCCTCTGCAGACGTGGTTCTGACCAGAGGTGCACATTACCAGCTTGTCAAAATCTTCAGTCCCCAGAACCAGGGAATCTTCTTTCCGTCTCTTGGGGAACATGTAGGGCTTCTGCCCTGTGCTGGGCTCTGGAAAGCTGGCAGGAACAAGGCTGACTTAGTTGGGGCAGTCAAGGAGAGCTTCCTGGAGGAGATGATATGAGCTGAGCCCAAAGGATGATGGGAATGATTGGAGAGGGTGAAGAACAGGTGGGGAGGGGGATGGAAGGGAAAGAGTTTGGAGTCCTCCTTCATTCTTCACTCTTCATATATATACATTTCCTCCCCATCTAGCCCCTACTCCTCTTTCAGGTCTCAGCTCAATGTCACCTCCTCAGAGAGGCCCTCCCTGATGCCCCCAGAGAATCTCTGCCCTTCATTTTCTCTCTTTTTTTAAATTTTCCTTTTTTTTTTTTTTTTTTTT